>NC_056744.1:1488364869-1488569869 GCF_019279795.1 Protopterus annectens | reverse complement strand
GTAGTCACGAAAGTGCACTTTCATGTAAACAGGTTAGTACTTTTTTTTTTTTGGAAGGATGAGCTTTCGATAAGAAAAAGTAGACCCATATATATATACATATATGTAGCTATTTATATATACACTTTTATACACATACATATCTGTATAACACATATTGAAATTATAAACTGCATATTTCATACAGAAATGCACCTAGCATAGCAAGAAGAACTGTACATATGCATTTGGTTAGTGAGGTTTTGGAGTCTCGGTGTAAGGGATGCACTACTTGTAGTTCCATGGATCAGGGAACTACTCAAGTTATTAATGGGAAACTGTTCATAGTTCCAGGAGTATGTAATTGTTATTAAAAAATGGTGATTTATGGGTTACTTTACAACTGTAATAAGTTTTACATTGGAAAGGCCATACGTCAACTTAGGATGAGAAGATGTTAACACATCTGAGATGTCAAAAATAACTTTCCTATCAGCCCTAAAGCATCACATTTTTTTTTTCAAATATCATAATAGTGATTCAGATTTATTGAGGTTCTTTGTTATGCATGTGTTGACATGTTCTGATTTATATTTAGATCCTTTTGATATGTTATTACAGAAGGAGGCTTGGTTTATTTTCACTTATGATAACTTTGCAACCAAAGGGCCTTATGAATTACTTATCTTACCTCATTTCATAGTAATTAGGATATGTATATTTTTGCATTCTACTGACTTATTGTTGTTATTATTCTATGAGCTCATGTGTTGTTTTAACTCATTTATTATTGCTTTATGTTTTCATTTAAATTCATATGCATTCTGGTACATTCTACTGTTTTATTGTTCTGTTTAGTATTTTCTAATTGATGGACTATTTAAGTGCTTTACTGTGTTTAAAACTTTTGAACCTTGAAGGTGTATGCTGAGGTGCTAGCTCATTTTTGTTTTTTACACATTGCTCCTGGTTTCTAATAAAGTTGCTTTTTTCGTGCCAAATGATGTTTTTTCTAAATATCTGTACACACATTTATCTATATACAGATCCATGAATGAACCTTTTAGTGTTTAGATTTCTTGCTATCTGAAGACGATAAGGCTCTAGTGAAATGTGCTTCAGCTTTGCTTTGAATGAATTTACCATTAATAAGCATGATCTATTGGGTCAAGAGTCTAAAGGTCGCCTATGTCCTTGTTGATAAGGTCCATGATGATTCTTTCCATGGCCTTGCAGATAAGGCTGGTTAGACTTATGGGTCTATAGTTTCCAGGGTCAGTTCATGGGCCCCCTCTGTGCAAGGGGATTACTGTGCTGTTCTTCACTCTGTTGGAACAAAGCCAATGCTCAGGCTGTGGTTAAACAGAGTGCCAAGTAGTTCTGCTAAGTCTTGTTTTAGATTGTTTAGTAAGTAGCCTGGGATGTTATCTGGTCCCATAGAAGCCATGTTTTTGGCCTTGGAGAGTGCAGAAATGACCTGCTCTTTGGAGATACTAGGCAGGGGACTTGTGTCAGGTATGCTTTGGGGTATAGCTCGTGGGGAGGGGGGGGTGAAGTTTGCTCCAAATCTGTTAGCTAGCAGTCTGGCAATTACCTCAGGCTCAGTAAGAGTGGTACCATCCACTACAAGTTCAGCACATAGCTGGGCACTCCTTTTTAGATTTCAGACATAGCTAAAGTATTCCCTATGATTGTTCTTAGCTAGGGATGCTAATTTAGCTTTGTAATTAGCTTTAGAGGACCTTACAAGATATCTGATTTGCTTGTTCAGACTGTGGAGGGTATTCTTCCTCTGCTGAATAAGTTCCCTCTTGTACTTAGACATCAAGTTTCTTCCTTTTGTTATATAACCAATTTATACTCTACTTAAGGTCCACCAGGGTGGCTTTTTTTTTTTTTGTGAGGACCTGGTTTTGATCCAGTTTGGTACGGCCGAGCCTATACAGTTCTTTTTCTACAAGGTATTTGTGTACTCCTCTGGATAGGAGTCATTGCTGACTGTGTTAGCAGGGGGGGGGGGGGTTGAAACTGGTTACATCAATGCTTAATAGGTTGTAGTTTGCTATGGAGACATTTTTCAGTTTGTTTTGCTCCTGTGGGGGTGTGAAGTCTGATTGCTGTTTCAAATGAGACAGATTTATGGTCTGACCTTACCAGGGAGGGCAACACACAGGGGGTAGTGCAGTGACCTCCCTTGCTGGTGAGTAGTAAGTCAAGGACATCTGAGCCCCTTGTGGGGATGCAGACTAACTGCTCCAGAGCATTTGTATTGACAAAGTCCAGGAACCTCAGGTCGAGCATGTATGTGCTTGCTTATATTGCCGAGTCAATGTAAGGATAGTTGAAATCTCCCATGACCAAGGTGTTTGGCTGTATAATGAATGACTCTACAAAGTTCAGGTAGACGGTGTGCTTCCCTTTGTTCATGGTGGGGGACCTATAGCTAGCAATGATGTGGTACGGTGTTTTAACTATAGTTAGTTGGACCTGGAATAGCTTAAGAGAGTCATATAGCAATAACCCACGCCTGGGTGTGGGTAATGCTAAATTTACCCACGGTTGGCGTGGTTTGGTCCCGGTGAAGCCCGAGGACCAAACAACCAACCGTGGGTAAATTTAGCATTACCCACACCCAGAAGTGGGTTATTGCTATTATACCATGACATTATTTAAGAAAAGAAACTATTACTTTTCTTAAATAATGGCATAGTATAATGCCTGTTTACTGCCCTTCCGCAGATGTCTGGCATCCGCGGCAGTTCTGATGTACCGCGTGCGCGGTACATCAGAGTTGAGCAAAGCAACGGAGAAAGAAGATCTCCGTTGCTTTAGTCTCGCTATGTTAAATGAGTTTAAAATAGCGAGACAGTTTTAAAATAAGCAACGGACATTTCCGTTGCTTATTTTAAAACTGTCTCGCCATGTTAAACTCATTTAACATAGCGAGACACAAAAAGCAACGGAGATCTTGCTTTCTCCGTTGCTTTAAACATTGTCTGGCTATGTTAAATGGGTTTAACATAGCGAGACAGCAAAATAAGCAACGGAGATCTCCGTTGCTTATTTAAAGCTGTCTCGCTATGTTAAACCCATTTAACATAGCGAGACAGTGTTTTAAAAAAACGAGTTATACTAATGGAAAAAAGTCCGGGCGACCGGACCTTTTTCCATTAGTATAACTCGATTTACAACGGGCACGCTGTCCAATCAGCGTGCACATTTTGGGGGGGTCATGGTATAATATTGTTTAACCAGTCTCGAGGTGTACTTAGTTTAATGAAGATGTATACACCTCCATCTTTGGTTTTTTTCACACTCATTTTGGGGTCTGAATGTGTGGAAGGCGTTGTAGCCGTGTACGGCTGGGCTGCACTCTGAGTCCTTGAACCATGTCACAGTGACTGCATAGATGCCAGCATCTTCCAAGGTGAGGAGTTCTTCCAGGGAAAACAGGTTTTCTGTTCAGACTCCTAGCATTAAGCAGCATAACCTTGAGTATGTCTCAAGAGGATTTTTTTTTTTTATGTCAGAAATTTTGTTGTTTTAACATTGCCTAAAAAAGGCACTATGACGGAGGCAAGTGCCTTTGCCAGTATCCAAAAGTCTAGAGGAGACAGGTAAAGACCATCTCTGGCAAAGCAGCATGGCCTGTCCACCATGTCTCCCCAGGCTGACAGATATTGAATCTTCTTGGAATGACACCAGAACCTAACCCAATTGTTAAAGTCAATAATTTTTGTTTGTATTGTGGCATCATTCTTGGAGAAGGTAGAATGCTGCTTAAGGCTAGGCTTATACCTACCTGTGACACATAATCTGAGGGCCCAGTCATGTCTCCCTTCATATAGTCTAGTGAGGTATGTCTCAAGTCATTCACCCCCACATGGACTATGACAGAGTCATACTGGTACTTGTGGTTGAGTGACATGAGTGCTGAAGTGACTTGATGGCTCCTGGCACCTGACAGGCAGCTAACCGTAACCTGATCCTTATCCAGCCTAGAGAGGGGAACATCTGTGTGCTCATATTAGAGTCATCTATTATCAGTACATTAGGTTTTCTGGTGTGATGCCTTATGGGCTTATTTGTTGAAATACTGAAACACTGGTGTGTATGTATTATGTGTTGTGTTTTTTTTTTGTATTGTTATATGTGTAAATGGTTTCTGTTTGGGAGGCATCTGATCTTTTGGTAAGCTGTCAGTACCTCTGCATATGTGAGTTTATGTGTCATGTCCTTATTCAGAGTGGGTAGTGGGTGTGTGCTGACAAACTGTTTGACATTTGATTTGTCCTTATGTGAGAGTCATGGTGTAACTACATCTCTCACATAAAGTATTTGTTGGTTTCAAGAGTAAGTGGCTGTCAGTATACAAGAGACAATTGCTACATTGCCTCAGAATGCCCATGTTTATCATGTTGGTCAGAGAGATTTTGGGAAACTGCACATCCATGACAGCATGTTCTTATTGTATATTTTAAAGGGAATGGGTTAATTTAACAGGACTAAGCTGGTACTGCCAACACTACAAGAGAGACCTATACTTTGTGTACGTTAAGGTTAAAGAATAAGGCAACACTGCTCACTACCCAACTGAGTTGCTCCTAGAGCAGTAGAGATGCTTGGAAGGCTTTAACTGACAACTGTTTAGGAGAAAACTGACCACCTAGGCTTTTACATTTATACAGGGCACTGTTATCTGCCACCAAGCAATGAGCAGCACTTTGCTAATGCGAAGCTTAAATGTGAGCAAAGATAAACAAGGTTTAAGCTAACTACCAATTTGGAAAGTACACAATACACCTTTCACCACCAATCCCCAACTCAGACAGGCTAGATCAGCACACTTCTGTCACAAAGGTGTAGAAAAACACCTTCTTAATGTAGAATAGCTGGTTTGGAGCCCAAGTACAACAAGACCACTTATACTATTTACAACAGCCCAGCAGCTAACAGATAAAATGTAATACAGTGCACAGCTGCAGCAGACAGTATTTTTTTTAAACTGCTAAAGTACATTCACAGTACATAGTATAAGAGAAGTGCAAAAAAGAAACACTTAGAGCCCTTTTTTCTCAGCTCAGACAGCCACAATAATCCCAGTCTTCCTAATGTAAAACACAGTAAAGGAGTGTCTGGAGTGAAGTGCTACCAAAAATAAGTTTAAAGATATGGATAAAGCAGTGTACTTTAAATATCTCAAAACAGTGTGATTATTCACTAGAGGTACTTTGCTTTGTATAAATGAGCCAAGAGCCACTCAACTGTACAAAACAGGCACTAAAACAAGATAAGCTGATTAATAAGTTCGCCAGCCAATAAAACTACATGCAGAAATCTCAACTGTTTCCCAAACCTAGACAGACCAGGTTACCTTTCAGTACACTAGATGGAAAATCCACTGACCTTAACGAAAACACAAGTGCTTCCTAGACTGTAAAAATACACTACTTTATCCAATGGCTAGCTAGACAATGAATTCAGATGAAGTAAAAAAAAGTAGAACAAACAGAGGCAAAATACACTTTTTTGATATAAGTATATCAGCGGTGGTGCAGCAGTAGCATTGTTGTCTCACAGCAAGAGGTTCTCCCATTCGATTCTCGGCTGGAGTATGGGGAGTGCCTTCTGTGTGGAGTCTGCATGTTCTCCCCACGGTTGGGTGGGCGTTTGAAAGACATGAGTGAATGGGCGTGCCTTCGTTGAAGGTTGGACGTCAAGTTGGCACCTCGACATTCGTGAAAATCTACTGCTAATCGTTAGTGGACCGGAGTTCTGCTGTGGTGACCCCTAACCGGGAAAAAGCTGAAAGACAAACAACAACAAGACAAACAACAAGGAAAGGCAAATAAATAATTAAAATAAATAAAAATGAACCAGGAACAGGAACGGAGTGAAGCAGGTAGTCTCCTTAGATTAAAAAATACGTATTTATTCACAGTGATGAGTGCTTTCTCTTACAAAGCTTCTTCGGATCGGTTTAACAGACACATTAATGGTCAAATAATATATACGAATTCAAATTATTCAGACCAATCGCATCACCCAATCAATTAATCAATTTAAAAATACATCCTATGCATTTGACTTCAGATTGCATGAAATATATTATACTATAACTCTATCTAAAAACATGTATATATATTAATATTTTCCTAAAAACCTACATGTTTTTAGATAGAGTTATAGTATATTTGATGCAATCTGAAGTGAAATGCATAGGATGTATTTTTAAATTGATTAATTGATTGGGTGATGCAACTGGTCTGAATAATTTGAATTTGTATATATTATTTGACCATTAATGTGTCTGTTAAACTGATCTGAAGAAGCTTTGTAAGCGAAAGCGCTCATCACTGTGAATAAATACGTATATTTTAATCTAAGGAGACTACCTGCTTCACTCCGTTCCTGTTACTGGTTCATTTTTATTTTTACTTTTACTTTGGTAACGGAGTGCTTATTTGGTTGGTTGGTGGCTGACTGTAATTAAAATAAATAATTTAAGATATCAGCAGCAGTGTAGAAATGTAGCAGCTCATTAAGCTCAATTTACAGTAGGGGTGTGAAGCTTAAACTCTTTCTTCCACTTGTAAGCTGGAACTATTGCCTAAAAGGTATTAAGATAGAAGCATCCAAGCTATCAGATACAATTGCTCAGTGCGGGGGTGCAAAAGTCACTCCTGACACTGTGAGAGCAGATCTAGAGTGTGAGGAAGCTTGTGGTAATTGCCTCTGGCCAATTCCATTAACAGATAGAACCAACTTTGCCTGGGCCAAAAAGGGGTCATCACAATGATCTGAGGTAATTCTTTCTGAATCTTCACAATTATCTTGGATATCAGTGGGAAGGATAGAAATGCATAAGGGAACATTCCATTGCAGGGGAACAAAAATGTATCTGTTCTCCAAGCATGGCTGCAAGGATGCCTTGAACATAATGTTTTCAACTGCCTGTTTTGAAAAGGGGCCAAACAGATCCATTTGAGTTGTTCCTCACATCTGTACCAAATCCTGGAATACCTCAGTCCTGAGTTTCCACTCAAATGATGTGGACATCCTACAGAAGGGCCTCACTGAGACAGATGCCTGGTGTCAGAGCCATGGTCTCAAGCTCAATGCCAGAAAGTGCAGTGTCATCCCTTTTGGTAAAAACTCTGTACCCATGAACTACCACATAGGCAGCAATCTACTTAACACCGAATTCGTGATAAGAGACCTTGGGACCCAGGTGGACAGTAGTCTCTCCTTTGATAGTCACATCACCACAGTAGTCAGGAAGTCCTTCTACGTGGCACACCTCATCATAAAAATGGGTTCTCATCCAGGAAAAAAGAGGTCATTGTTCCCCTCTACTCATCACTCATTAGACCCATTATAGAGTACAATGCCCCTTTTGGAATGTACCTCACAAGACATCTGCAGCAGCTGGAAAGGCCACAGAAGTACCTCACAAAGAGGATTACTGGCCTCAAACAAATGCCCTATACTGACCGCCTCAAAAAACACCAGCTTTACTCCGTAGCATATCGCCTACTCCGAGGTGATCTCTGCCTAACATATAAAGCTATGTCAAACCTAGAGCTGTTGGACATGCTATACCTAAAGAAATCCCAATCCCTCCGAGCTACATGCACTAGGGACCTAAACCTTGTCACCACAATAAACAGGACATGCTGGAGGGATAGATTCCTGTCCCAGAGACTTCCTATACTCTGGAACAAGCTACCCATCTATGTCAAGCAAAGTTCTTTATTAGCACTCTTCAGGAAAAATCTTGATGAGTGGATGGGAAATAGGAAATACAGCCCGGGGAGTCACTTCTGTGTCTCTGCTGGACAGTGGCACAGGAAAATAACTTTCTTGGGTGGCGTAAGCTATGGAACCTTGCTGGCTAGGCTTACGTAGGCCCTTGGGCCAATAGCCTAGTACCTACCTATGAACCTATGAGGATCTGTCTGGGATCTGCTTAGTCCATCTGCCACTGTGTTTTGCTCTCACGACATGTATGAGGCTTAATATATCAGTCAATGTTGTATGGCTAGCTCCCAGGCCATCACTGCCTAATCAGAAAGAGGGTAAGACTGTGTACCCCCTTGTTTGTTCAATATAACTATGCTGTTATCTTTGCCCACTAAAAGTGGACCTGGAGAAGATAATTGGTGATGAATTTTTAATGCCTGGATCACTGCTAACATTTCTTTCATGTTTATGTGCTTTGTAGCATCTGAAAAAATAAACACCCCTGGTCGCTGCTCCCTATGTTAAAGCTAACACATCTTTCTTGATTGACTGAACTGGTGACTGAGGGGGAAAAAGTATAGGCCTGGATTTAGACACATCTGATCTCTCCACCACCGTAACTCTCATTTCACACATTCCAGCATTAGTACCTGGAAATCTAAGGGATGCAGTGAAGGGACCAACAATTTGGAAATCTAAGGGATGAAGTGCTGGGACCAACAATTTTCTTACTCCATTGAATATTTCTCATATGGAGTCTGGCTGGTGGTATCATGAGGACCGTTGATGCCCTGATGCCTAGAATTTTGAAAAACTACCTTGCAAAGGCAGCTTCTTGAAGACAGAAATCCATAAAAATATTCATACAAATTAAGACTTTCTCTTCTGGTAGTAAGACCATTTTTTGTGTCTATCATATTCCCCAGGAAGACTATTCTTTGTGAAGGCGTGAGACAGGACTTTTGTAAGTTCAACTTGAACCCCTTTTGTGCCAGAATGGCTAACACCTGATATAATGATTTAAACACCTGGAAAAAGACTGCACAAATCAGCAAGTTGTCTAACTAAGGGAAATGTGGACACCCTGGCTCCTATAGAAAGCAACTAATAGAGCTAGACACTTCAAGAATACTTGAGGCAGAGTAGATAGCCCAAAGGATATTATTTACTTATTTGTCGTTGTTTACTAGAGAAAGTCCACATGCAACTTAGTAGATTGTACAGGCAGCAGATATGTATAAAAATTGTTTTATCATTTCTGTGAGAGGTTGAAAATATTCTGTTTAAGGAGAGTATTTGGAGAGCACTGTATGTTGAAGACAATGTCTTGACCTTGTAATGAGCACATGCATGACCAGGATTGGTTAAGATGTTGTTTATGCAGTGGTTTAAAACTACTGCGTTTGTCAGAGAGTTGTATTTGTGTGGGGATACTATTCCAGAGCTTAGCAACATATTGGGAGTAGAGCGAGTCTCCTGCAACATCATTTGCTTATTTGTAAGTAATAAAAATCTGTTACTAGAACAGAGGTTCCTTGCTGAATAGTAATAAGTTTTGTACTGCAGGGCATTTTTCTGGATGATGAATGAGTTTGTGTGCTGCACTTTACTGGTTCAACTCCAAAGGGGTTTGTTGTGAATATATTAGGTAATTGCATAGTTCAAGCCAGTTTAATTGTTTTAAGCTATGACAATGATAGGTCCTATGAGGGAAATCAATGGCAAATTTAGCCATTTTATTGTATTAAAATGCAAGTTTCTTTCTTTAAGTATTGTTTAAGTTTGTTATGACTGGCGCAGCATATAACAGAGTTGGTAATAAGAAGGTGGTGGTTAGATTTTTTCTTGCAGTATCTGTAAGGAATCCATTGATCCTATAAAATCAGCCCAGTTTCTAGTGTGTAGATTTAATGGTGTGCAGTATATGCTGGTTATATTTGAGATTGTTATCTATTACAACACCTATATGTTTACTGTGAGTTACAGTTTCAATGACAGTATTAACACCAAAAAATTTGTATCCAGAAACCAAAAAAATGAAGCAAAACACCAAACTCCACTGGCCCACGGAAGAAATGAGCAGACTTTGCATACAATCAAATTTATTAAACACTTCTGTAAAAAACTTCTTCAGAAAATAAAATACAAATGAATAAAAACTCAGCTATATTAAATACAAGTACCAATTACTGAAAACACAGACATCGTTATTTAAATCCAGCATCAATTGTTACTTAAAAGCACAGTATCACATAAAATTTATGAACAAATAAAATTTGTGAACAAATAAAACATAAAAAATAAAAACCTTAATTATTCAAGTGCAACTTTCGGTTCTTTAGAAAGCACTTGATGTTTATAACATCACTGAGCCCAGGTTTTTTGTCTAAATCTAACCTAATTTGCCACATAGCTTCTTTTTGTTCAAGAAATGTCTTGAAATCACCACCTCCCAAATCTTTATAACCTTGTTCCAAGACACTAAAAAGAAATTTCTTATATGTAGTACAAGTCTATGTATGTCTAAATAATGAGTTCTTGCTATCTTTTTTCTTTATAAAATACTGATGTTCCCTAAGCCTAACACACAATTCCCTTCTGATCATTCCTATGTAAAATTAACTAGATCCACTACAGACACCTATATACACCACCCCCTGGGACTTGCAATTAAAGTGGCCACATACTCTAATAGTATAAGACAAATGTGCCAGATCAATTAATGGACCTTCTAAAATAAACCTGCACATATTGCAGGTTCCACACCTACAAATCCCTTTGGGTTTACTGGTGATGACATTATTACTGGTGATGACATTATTAGGGTCTATATTACATAATCGAAGATGCAGTGTGCTATCCATTTGGAAATTGTTTGCTTAGAAATGGCCTTGCCCTCTGCCCCTGGTGCAAAGCTGACTAATAACTGGTCAGATTTCCTGAAGGGCTTAGTCCTATCCAGGTAGAATCTGAGCTGTCTGTGCACATCCAAGGAGTGCAGGATCATTTCCCCTTTATTTTGAGGATTAGGGAAGAAGATTGGCAAATGGATAGATTGGTTGAGAGCCACACTGGACACCATTTTAGGCATAAAGGAAGGGTTAGTCCTGTGGAAAACCCTGTCAGCATGGAAAATAAAGAAGGGTACCACAGCCATTAGTGCTTGGAGCTCAGACACTCTTCTAGCTGAAGTGATGGACAGAAAAGGCTGTTTTCCAAGAGATTAATTTTTAAACTCTGCTGACACTGCAGGCTCAAAAGGGGGTGGGGTGAGCTTTTCCGGTACAAAGTTAAGGTCCCAAGCAGGATTGGGTGCTCTCCTTGGCAGCCTTAAATTGATGGCCCCTCTCAGGAATTGTTTGATAAGAGGGTGAGAGAAAAGTGGTGGCTCAGTGCTGTAATAAGCCAAAATGGCAGAGGCATGGATCTTAATAGAGGAGAAAAACAGGCCTCAATGGAGTAGATCTGCTAAGTAATCCAGGATCAGGGGCAGGGAGGGCAGAGTCATGTCATCTCCTTTAGACTGAATCCAGGAGCAGTACCTTTTCCACATATCAGCATTGGATTACTTCGTACTGGGTCTTCTGGCTTCAAGGATGATGTCCAGCACCTGCTTGCTAAGGCTGGTTACTGGGGGAGAATTCAAGGAATAAGCCAGGCTGCAAGATTTAGGGTTTGTAGTTGCAGATGCAAGATCCCCCCCCCCCCGCTGAGAGACCAGGGTTGGGTTCTCGTGTAGGTGCCAGGGTGGCACTGGTGACAGGCTGCGCAGAAGTGAGTACCAGTGCTGGTGTGGCCAGTCTGGGGCAATCAGAATTGCCCTTGGTCTGTCCTGCCTTATCCTGAGCAGTACTCTTGAGAGAAGGGACAGAGGGGGAAAAGCATAGCTGGTGTGGCCAGTCTGGGGCAATCAGAATTGCCCTTGGTCTGTCCTGTCTTATCCTGAGCAGTACTCTTGAGAGAAGGGGCAGAGGGGGGAAAGCAGAGATTGAGAGATTTATCCACTGGAAGGATAGGGCATCCACTTTCCAGGTCCTGCTGTGAGGTGTCCTGGTGCAGAATTTGCTGAGCTGGTGACTGCAGGGGGAGGTAAAGAGATCCACCTCTGGGGTCCCCCATTTCTGAATCAGAAGGTTGAAGGTGCTGGGCTCTAATTGCCATTTGTGTGGGTTTAGGAGATTTCTGCTTAAGTCATCTGCCAGTGAGTTTGGTTTGCCTGACAGAAACTGAGCTTGCAGATGGACCTGCATATCCAAGGCCATGTTCCAAAGGGCCATGGTTAGCCTGCAGAGTGGGTAAGAGTGGGTTCCCCCCTGCTTGTTGATATACCACATAACTGTGGTGTTGTCTGTTTTTATTAGCAGGTTTTCTGGAGAGAGTAGGGATCTGAAAACTGTTAGAGCATGCTGCACCGCTAGCATCTCTTTTTGGTTGATGTGCAGATGAATTTGACTTGGGCTCCATTGGCCCTGAATGCACTTGTTGTCCATGTGTGCCCCCCCCGCCCCCAGGCATAGTCTGATGCATCTGTGGTAAGGGTCTGGTCGGCGTGGGGTTGATTGCAGGGCAGTCCCTTGTTGTGGTTGCATGCTTCTGCCCACCAAAGGAACTCTGTCCTTAGACATGGTATGATAGGAATGACCGTTTCCAGGTCCTGAGAATGTTGGCAACAAAAACTTTTTAAGTACCATTGAAGTCTCCTCATAAGCAGTCTTGCATATGGAATTAGCAGTATACATGAGGCCATGAACCCTAGGCTCTGCAGTATTTTTCTTGCTGTTAGCTGGGTTTTGGTGGCCATTTGTTTGAAGTAGGCTGTCAAATAGACTTGTTTTTCTGAAGTGAGGAATGCCATCTGGGATTTTGTGTCCAAGCTTGCTCCCAGGAATACAATCTTTTGACTGGGTACCAGTTTCAATTTCTTTTCTTTGATGGTGTAACCCAGGGAAGTGAGAAGGTTTTTCACAAACGCCAGGTGCTACAACAGCAATTCCTGACTGTCTGCCTGAATCAGGCAGTCGCCCAAGTACGGGTAGATTTGAATATTTCTCTGCCTGCAGTATGCAATGGTTGGAGCCAGGCGTTTTGTGAATACTCTGGGACCAGTAGATAAGCCAAAGGGAAGTGCAGAGAACTGATAGTGCATAGATCCAGCCCTGAAATGTATATACTTCCTGCATGACTCCCTTATAGGAATATACAGATAGGCCTCTTTTAAATCTAGGGTGACTAACCAGGCATCCTTGGCTAGCATAGATAGAAGCTGTTGCAGGGTAAGAATTTTGAATTTTGGTACCACCAGGAAGGTGTTGAGGATTGGAAGATCCAGTATTGGTTGCCTAGAGCCCTCTTTTCTGGGTACCAGGAAGGTCTGGAATAGAATCCTTGACCTATCTGTTCCACTGGAACTGGCTGAATAGCTCTGATGGAGAGCAAGGATAGAACTTGGTTTTGAGCCTCTGCCCACTGGTTTGGAGGAAGGTCTGGGAACCCTTTTGGGGTTGGCAGTGAGTTGAAGTAAAATTTGTACACCTGGGATACAATGTTGAGTACCCATCAGTCTTGTGTGATGGACCTCCAGTTCTTTGCATGAAGGGCAAGTTTTCCTCCTAGGGGCACACAAGCAATTGGGCAGAGGTGGGGAGTGGAGTGGAGAAGTCAGTGTGAGTTTTTTTCTGTAAGGGGGCGGCTTACCACTCCCTGCGTTGGGGTGGGGGCACTCCATTGCTTAGATCTTTGCATACCCTGAGACTGTAATCTGAGTTGTCTGCTTCCCCTGGGTCTGGTTTTAGATGGCCTGGAGGGGGCTGGAAAGGACCAGTATTTTGAAGGACAATGCCAACTGAATCTAGGGGGTTGCACTTGTAAGAATTCTTTAACAGTCTGCATAGAATTAGCTTTTTATTCCATCTTTTTAAGAACGTCTTCTGCTTTGGTGCCAAACAAACTGTCCTTGTTCAAAGGAGCTTAAAGTAATTTTGATTTGACATGGTCTGGCAAGGTCTACCCCTTGAGCCAAGCATGCCTTCTCAGTACAGAACCAGTGACTGCTGCCAGGCAAGATGCTTCTAGGGCATCAAAGCCACACTGCAAAGTATGCTTACTGACTTGGCTTGCAGAGTGCATAAGCTCCTGCAATTCCTTATTTTCTGCACAGTCTGTAAAGGTTGCCACTTTTTGTTTAATATATTCCATAATATGTTGCTGGTACTTCAGCATGTGAAACTGACAATTCAATGCCCTAATAGCAAGAGTAGCAGGAGTAGCAATAGTAGCAGAGGTATATAACTTCTTACCCCATCTGTCCAAAGCTCTGGAATCCTTGTCCGAAGGGGTGGTATTCTTGGCTGTAGTTGCCTTGATACCTTTAGGCCCATGGGAAATTATCTCTGGGTCAGCAGTAGGATTCTTGAAAAGAAATTTATGAGTGTCAGGTACTCTGTAGTACCTGTCTGGTTTCCTAGGGGCAGGGGGTAAAGTATCAGGAGTAAGACTGGATTCCATAAAAACATCATCAACAACCTCCAGGACAGGGGGTATTGCTAAAAGCCTGTGTTGTGGAAAATCTAGAAATTCTTTGAGTCTCTTTTTGGACTGAGGATAATCTTGGCATTCCCAGTGGAAATGCTCTCTTAAAGTATGTAAGGTTTCAATACAAGAAAAATCCTCTGGAGGGGAGGCAGAGAGAATGGATTCTTCTGCATCTGAATCCTTGTAAGCAGATAATAGCATGTCTTCATAATCAGAAACCTCAGAGTCATTGGACTCCTGGTCTGTTGAAGCTGCAAGGGACTGGTCTATTTTCCTCTTAGCAGGGGAAGGCTGACTTCCCCTAATCAGTGTAATAAGGTTTTCTGTCATTCTAAGCATTTGTCTTTGTGTCATGGGAGGAGGGGCATGCGCTTTTGTCGTCGGTTTTCTAGGCGTAGCGCGTACTGTAGGCCAAAGAAATTCAGTAGTTTTAGATAAAAAAGAAGTCGGCTTGAGTCGAACATCAGTAGTGCAAAGAACTGCCTCAGAAGTCTGTGCCTGCTCAGCGGCTCGGGACTGATCCAAGGTAGAGACATCCGCAGGTTCCATCATCAAAGAAGAGTCTTGCTGCATACCGGACTCCGAATGGGTCTCAGTAGAGGCCTGCAAATCCATAGAAGCGGGCATCAGGGGCTGAAAAAATGCCTCACTGAGTACCGGCGGACTAGTGACTAACTTAATGGAAGCGGCAGCGGCAGCTTTGGACCTATGCAGTCTGTCTCTGTCTTTATCCTTAAGTTTTTTGGAATATTGGTAGTCGGATGGCTTACCAAAGCCATTTTGGAATATGGAGATCGAGAGCGAAAGAATTTGGAGACAATAAAAGCCCGACAACAAATGGTTCGGGCGTTGAACAAGGCACAAAACCGACAGCGAGGTGATGCAGTAAGAATGAAAATCTCTGTGAGGTATTTGCTTTCCACAGGCAAGACAATTATTAACTTTTTCTGACATCGGTTAGAGCAAGAAAAAAGGATCCCCAAATGGGTAGAAGACTTCAGGATTATTCAATTCGTAAATGAAAATTCAGGTAGCAGTCGGCCAGCACTTGCAAACTGCTTCTGCTTCAGGCTCCTCAGCAAAAAAGACTGATGTAATGGCATCGGCTGCCTGTTTTTATACCCCTGACGACATGACTTCAGTCCTGGAGCGACAGCAACCGATGCAGAAATACTAAGTCTGGTATTCGGGCCGACTGAGGGCTACCTGCAGGCAGATAACCCAAGTGTGCTGACTGCAACAGTGAAACACAAAGAACATCTTGATCATGATTTTTTTTTCTTTTGTCAGCCATTGTGCAGGGTTGACTTTACCCTTTTATTACATACTGCTGCTAGATTATTTAAGGTCTTTATGACTATGTTACTGAAGTGTTCTGCAGCAGTATCATTAAAATATCTTTGCTAAAATTGGTTATATTTTGCATCTGATTATAGGAAATATGTTTATCTAGGTTATGATGCGTTCTAATGTCATATGGTGATATGTGGTCACTTATGCTATCTGATAGTTTTGAGATATTTATACATAAATAAATCAGATATAGTTTGTAGAGATAGGATGTTATGGAGAAAAAGAGACTGGGTAGATGTTGATATTCTTTGTGAAGATTGGTTGAAGTTCTAAGTATTTGAAGGAGGTGGATTTGATAACTGCTGATGAAGGCTAGTAGACTGAGGATGAATAGTAAAATAATTTGAGTCAGGGGCATATTATTTAACTTGGGCATTTTCTTTGTAGTAAATTAGGATTAGAAAATCTTAGGAGGGTACTGGGTTAGTTATAGAGATGTAACTTGATAGTTTTGCGGGCAATGATTAAGACAGTTTGAAAGAGTCTTGGGTGGTAACCTAGAGTGGGTGTTACTATTGGCACTAATTCTAATGACTGTTTTTCTTCTGGAGGGAACTGATGGAACTGGTTTGAGGAATATGTGGATGGTGCTATAGAAGTATAAATGTAGAGTATGAGAAGGTGGGTGAGAACTGCTGTTAGGGAAGGGGAATGGTGTGAGCCCAAGCGTTAGAGACAGCAAATGAAGTGGGTTAAAAACTTGGCAATGTGACAGGGAAAAAATCAGTGACAACTTAAACTGCCACAAATCTGCTGAGAGAGATAAGTAAAAGGAACAATGCTATTTAAAAGGCCTCTGTGCTAGTAAATGAAAGTGTTGATTTTGTTGCTCCAGGACAGAATTTTAGTGGGTAAGTAAGTCCAATTTCATTTTGACCTGACTAATGGTGATAATAGTAAATAATTACACTTGATTGTTTGAAAAACTGTGTAATATAAGGAGGTTTCTATGAACTTTGAAATGCAAAGTCCAAAGGCTACCCCAACCTCCACAAGTCAGCAAAACAATGGGAAAAAGTAAGCCAAAATGCAACAGAGTAGCTCAGGAAAAATACTGTCTCAGAACTAAAGTGGTTACACAAGAAGAGAAACAGAGGGACAGTGGACTGCTAAAAACAATAAACTGAGCACAGTTAAGGGAGAAAGCACCAATTGGACTGCTGTGGTCTAAGAAAATGGAGCTACTATAGTGGAAAAAAAAAGTCATGTCTTACCATAATATTCCATCTGTGTTGTTCATCTTCTTTCATTCATCAAAGATGGCTTCAGTTCCGTGCCCTCAGAACCGAGTCGGCCTTTTTACCAAGTTCGCGTCAGCCAAAAAACTCTTGAGCTAAGTTTCTACCCAGAATTCCCTTGTCCCTGTTACCTCAGATCGAGTTTGCTAGAGAAAGAGAAGTAAAGGCGAGGCCACTTCTGCTCAAATACCCTAGGACACCACTTGGACCCAAAGCATCCCCAGGAGCCTTTGGAGGGGGAAGAAGGGTGGGAAGTGATGAATGAAAGAAGATAAACAACACAGATGGAACGTTATGGTAACACATAACTTCTTTATCTGATGTTGTTAATCTTCTTTCCATTCATCACTGATGGGACAGAATCCCAAGCTACCTTGAGGTCCATGGGCTGCCCTTATGGAAGAACATTCCTGAGTATCATTGAGCCAAAGGCAGCTCTCCCTCTGAAGACCAAGTCCAATTTGTAATGATTGATAAGGGTATGATGGTTAGCCCAAGTAGCTGCTGCACAGATGTCATCCATGGAAGCCCTGGAATGGAAAGCTACAGATGTTGCTTGCCATAGATCTAGTGGAGTGAGTTTTAACTTTTGGCATAGGTTCGTTACTGAGGGAATAGACGCAACGTATGCAGTCTCTTAGCCATTTTGATAATGTAACCTTGGAAACAGCATCCCCCATTCTGGGCCCAGAAAAGGAGATGAAAAGTTGTTCAGACTTACAGATAGGTTTAGTTCTGTCTATGTAAAACTTCAGTTGCCTATGTACATCCAAGAAGTGAAGGCAGTACTCTCCTCTATTGGAAAAATTCAGAAAGAACACTGGTAGGTCAATGGTCTGATTAATGGAGAATTCAGAAACAACTTTGGGAAGGAAGGATGGATTTGTCCGAAGTGATACTCTGTCTTTATGGAAGAATAGATAGGGCCTCCTGATACACAATGCCTGCAGTTCTGAGACCCTTCTGGCAGACATGATGGCTACCAAGAACAAACATTTCCAAGACAAAAAACTTTAGGTCAGACTTCGCACCTGGTTCAAAAGGTTTTTGATTCAAGGACTGAAGGACTAAAGTTAGGTTCCACAGGTTGTCTGACAGGAGGCCTGATATGAGAGGTTTCCTTGAGGAAGGCCTTGCATAGACGTAAAGAGTTAAGAGGGATGCCATCTATACCATTGTGGAAATTAGAAATTGTCACTAAGTGTACTTGTACAGTAGAGGCAGAGGCTCCATTATCAAAAAACTTAGCCAGGTATTGAAGTACTGCAGATACTGGAGATGAATAAGGGTCTAGCATGTTATGCTTAGACCAGATGGAGAACCTTTTCCATTTATCCTGATACAGTTTTCTGTGGATGGTTTATGACAGGCCAGAATGATGTCTCGAACAGGTGAGGAGAGATTAGCTTGCCTGGCAACTAATGGAAGTGGAGAAACCAAGCTGTCAGCTTGAGACTGGACAGATTTGGGTGGCTCAACCCTTGGGGGGTGAGTAATCAGATCTGGAAAAGGGTCCAGAATTCATGGCAGATATACTAGGTGAGGCCGAAGGAAGGAGAACCAAACATTTCGAGGCCAGAACGGAGCTATGAGGATCACCTTGCATCTCAACCAAAGAGTGTTCTTTAGAAATTGTGGAATCAGTAGAATGGGGAGGGGGGGGATAGGTGTAAAGAAGTCCCGTGGGCCAATCATGGATTAGAGCGTCCCTCGGGGTCTCCCCCTCTGGGTGAAGAAGGGCAAAATAGCTGCTGCACTTGTTCAAGGGAGAGGTGAAAAGATCACAGCAAGGCTGGCCCCAGTGGCTGAAGATTTCTGTCACCACCTCGGGGTTGAGGGACCAATCGTGAAGCAGGAGGATGCATCTGCTCAGTTTGCCCACAATTACGTTGCAGCTCCCCAAGATATGTGTTGCTATCAGAAAGCAGTTGGAAGCTATCACCCTCTGCCAAATTCTAATCGCTTCTCGACACAGAGTGTAAGACTTGGTTCCTCCTTGCTTGCTGATATACCAGACCACTGACATATTGTCTGACTGACCTGCAATTGTCCAGGAAGGGAGAGCCAAATGAAAGGCCTGCAATGCTAACAGCACTGCTCTCAGTTCCAGAACACTGATATGCAGGTGGGCCTCTGAGGTGGACCATATGTCTTGGACTGTCTTCTCCTGGAAATGGCCCCCACACCCGATCAGGGAAGCATCCATGGTCACAATGGCACTGGGCTGAGGGGATTGAAATGGGAGACTCCAATGTTCTGTGTCTGGCCTCATCCACCAAAGGAGGTCCTGTTTGCAGGAGTTGCTTATTTGAATCTGGTAACAGAGGGGGTGATAGCTTGGGAACCACTGGCAAAGAAGGAGCCATTGCAGGATCCGCATATGTAGCTTCACCAGAGGCACTATTGGAATCGAAGCTGCCATAGAACTCAGGGCCTGAAGTACTCCCCTTGCTGAAACTTTTGCATGACAAGAGTATCACTCAGAGCTGGAGCCTCAAACGCTGGAGTCTGTGATTTGGGAGTGACACTAGAAAGGACTGGCTATTGAACACTGTTCCAATAAATTATATTTGTTGTGTAGGAGTAAGGTTTGATTTCTCCCAATGTATCGTTATTCCTAACAATTTGCTAGGGGGAGAGTATCATGCAGTGCTGTTACCAGAAGATGCTTGGTGGGGGCAGTGAGGAGCCAGTCATCCAAATATGGAAACACACGGAATCCTTGTAGTCTCAAATGAGCTGTGAACATTATGGGGGCTGTAGAGAGACCGAACAGCACAGCACAAAATTGACAATGACTGGCTCCTAGCTGGAAGCGAAGCAGACTCCTGGAGTGTTTGTCCATCTTGATGTAGTAATATGCATCCCAGAGATCTATCGAGCACATCCAATCGCCTTCTCTCGAAAAGGGGAGAATGGACTGAACTGTGACCATCCGGAATTTAGTTTGGGTGACAGACTTGTTTAAGCTGCTGAGATCCAAAATGGGTCTCCACTTCCATGTCTTTTTTGGCACCAAAAAGAATCTTGAGTAAAATCCGGATCTGTGTTGGTCTGGTGGGACTGGTTGGATGAATCTTTCTGAAACACCTTTATTATCTCTGAAGCTGCTGCTTCCCTTTGACTGGGTAGAATGTCGGGAAGCTTTCTCGGAAAATTTGGTTGACAAAAAAGCAGGACAGTGTAACCTCTGGTGATGATACTTTATACCCAATGATCAGTAGTAATAGATTGCCAGGCAGATTGGTGCAGAGAGAAACAACCCCTGACTGCTTTCACAGGTAAGCAATCGGGCCACTCCTCAGGAGCTCTGGAAAGGCTGTCCAGAGAAGGAATCCTTGGAGGCTTGGTTACAAGGACCCCCTCTGCCTCTGTAGGGGCATCTTCTGGAATTGTTACCCCCTCTGCCTCTGGGGGTATCACCATGTGCGGCACAGAAAGGACCCTGAGATTTTTTTGTGCCACATTTTCCCACTCCTCCGATTCCTGGAGAAGGAACGTTGAGGACTGCAAAATCATAGGCCTATGGCAGACAGGGTCTTTCTGTCTTGCTCACACCTGGCTAGCGTGTCCTTCACTTTGGAGCCAAAAAGGGACAGAGCTTCGATGGGAGCATTCAAAAAGGAAGACCTGAAGGGGTCCGTGAGGTCACAAATGCACATCCAGGCATGACACCTCATGACAGTGCCTGAACCCGCTGCTCTGGCCACCCCTTCAGTCGCATGAAAGCAACCTCATGGATGAGTTGGATATCGACTCCAGTGTTGTGAGCTGAGAGGCCACTTTGTCCCTGACCTCATCAGACAACTCTCCTGCAAGTGTTCCAGAGAGTTCGGAGATCAAGTCCCACTGGAGCCTTGTAAAATGTGCCAAATAATTCAGGGACCATATAGCAAAGGTCCTTGATGCAAAAACTCACTTCCCAAGTCTGTCCACCACCCAGGACTCCCTGTTGGGCAGGTGGACAGTGGGACTTTCCCCAGCCAAGTCCTTTTTTGTGGCCACGCCGCCACCATAGCATCAACTGGTAACCCTTTGGACCAATGCAGGTTCTCCTTGGGAGGGGAAAGTATTTTATCAGGTCTCCAAGAGATCACTTCAATGGAATCAGGGTTCTTCCAAGCATGCTGTATGATGAGCTGGACAAGCTCGTCAGCAGGTGGGGTCACCCAAGAGGTAGAAGGCTGGGCACGAAAAGCCTGCAGGAACACGGACTCCTCGGTTGAGGGGTTGGAGGGCTTCCTGTCACCTCTCTGCTTTAGCATTTCCAAGATGTCTCCGAAGGAGACATCATTAAGAGGTGACCGAGGTCACCCTTCGCTATCATCGTAATCCATGTCTTCCATTAAGGACTCCTCGGGTGAGTCCATATGCTTCGTTTTGCACGTCTTCTTTCAAGGGGGGGCTCCTCAGTGGGGGTCTCTGAGGAAGACTCGGAAAAGTGGCTACCCTGAACAGGGGTGCCCTGTGGCTTGTCTGCCTTGTGTCCCGGGGGTGATCTGTGGCAGTCGTAGCTCATGGACAAAAACTGTGGGTCTGATTCAAAGGAGTCCTTCCAGAAGCAAGAGCCCTCTCCATCTGATGGAAAGAAGGTCCGCCTGAAGAGGGCTGGGAGCCCAGAACTGAAAAAGACAACCTCAGGACCGAGGTCACACCCTGCTCCAATGAACTAACCCCCATGGATGGAGCCTCAAGCAGTATCAGTGTGGACATGGCTATCAGCACTGAGGAAGGAACCAAAGAGAAACAAGGCTCCGTGCCCTGGGCCGAAGCACCCCCAATCCCTAGATTGAAGATGGACCGACTCTGCAGGAACCAAAGACCAAAGTGACAAACTTGGAGCCGGACTGAGATGCACTATAGGCGCCGAGGTAGTTGGTTCCGAGAAGGATGTCGGAGCAGAAGGCTTCGGAACTGAAATGGTTGAAGGAGGAGTTTAAGACAGAGTCTGTGGAGAAACCAACCCAAGTCCTGCAGGCAGATGGGTCTTAGAAAGTGTGGGTATCCTCCTGGCTACCAACAGCTGGTCCACAAGACACACCACATCGTGTTCTGACAGGTTCCTGGTGGATCTGGTGGGTACTCTGGAAGGGGAGTCAGGATGGTCAATGAACAGGCCATACACCTGGCCCAGAAATGTATTTACAGAAGAGGAGTATCGGGTCCATGGTGCAAGGTCTGCTGGCACCAAAGTCTCAAGTTTCGAGACCAGGAGTAAAATGGGGTCAAATCCAGTTTTGTCGGTAAAATGCTCGGTGCCGAAGTGGCACTCAGAGCCAAAACGGTCTGTTCCAAAAATGTAACTAATGAAGGTATTGACGGTATACCCTGAGCCGAAGTGGCCACAGGTGCCGAAGTCGAAATAGGCATGGTGATGTCTATAATCGGTGCTTAAGCAGGACCGATGCTGAAACTGTTGCCAGTATTGAAGGTTTCAAGATGCTTGGAGCTGAGGAAGACAGAGCCGTAGAGGCAGATTTATGCTCCGAAGACAGCTTTGGGACCTTTGGTTTGACAGGCTCACCCTGATCACCCGATGGTGAGGACAGAACCAAGTGGGACCTCTTTTTGTCTTTAGTAGGAGGGGCTGAGACCTCCATCACAGAAATGGCCTCTGAAAAGGTAGACTTAAGTAACCCTTTCAGTTTTATTTTATTTTTGTGCTCATTAAGTGTGCGTTGACTGAAACTCTGACACATGTCACAAGGAGGCTGCACCGAAAGGTGTGGCACCCCCAAACAGTATACAATCATCGTGAGAATCATTATTAGGTAACTTGCCATTACATGAAGCACAATGCTTAAAACCTGAAGTACCTTTCTTATCCAACATCTTGATAGAGAGACACCACAGGCCAACAGTATAACCAGTCAGAACAAATAAGTCAAACACAATTCAAAAAAGTCACAATTTTACCAGTACAGTGATATGTAAGACATAAAGCAGAAACACCTTACTAAAAACCAACCCTAAACAGGCTAGACAGGAAAGAAAAATAAGAGCTATGGTATTGAAGGAATACCACAAGGGTAAGGAAGGAAAGGCCATACCAACAATGGTACCTGAAAGTTTACCAACGGTAACAACGGATAGAGTAGAGAGGGAAAAAACAAGGTCTGACAGAAGTAAACAGACTAGAAATACCAATCGCTCAATAAAAAATGAAGATATCAAAAGTTTTTTACACAAATATCAAATACAGTTCGACTTAGCTGAGAGCTCAGCTGAAACGCGACTTTATGGCTACGTGGCAAACGAGATCTGAGGTAACAGGGAGAAGGGCATTCTGGGTAGAAACTTAGCTCAAGAGTTTTTTGGCTGGGGTGAGCTTGGTAAAAAGGCCGACTAGGTTCTGAGGGCTCGGAACAAAACCTATCAGTAATGAATGGAAAGAAGATTAACAGCATCAGATAGTTCCCTGTTTTAGGCTGCCATAATATTTATAATTTAGACAAAAATAAGGCCCGCAGACTGTTGTTCATACTGCAGACATCACTGCTGCATACATATCTATTTGCTTGCAGGGACACTTCCATACGAAAATAAAAACACTACTAAAGAGAATATTGAGGGCACCTACTCAATATCGACTGTGCACAAATACTAGCTCATAGCTGAAAGTGGTTTAATAGCTGTCTCGGGTAAGGAGTAATAAGAAAGCAAGATGGGAGACCAAGTGTGAATCCCATGAAGGCATGCACTTCCACTAAAGAAAGACAGGAGGATATAAGAAATGTGAGTAGCAAGTCTAGAAGTGAAGAAACTATGACAGAAAGAAATAGCCTGAGTAAGACCAGTATGAGTAAATGTCAGAGTCTGATAAGAAGTAGAGAGTAAAAGCTGACTAGCAGGATGTCAGTGGAGGAGGGTTTACAGATTAAAAGGCTATTGCTTACAAACTAGGGCACTGAAGCACTTGTCTTCAGACTAGTCACTATGCAAGCTAAAATATACAAACAATATGGTATATAGTTTGTCTTAAATAAATGTTGGGAGGATTGAGTGGACTCAGACTGCCTATTGGATAGTGTATTATTTAGGGATGTTGCCAGTGAACCTGTTGGAAAAAGAGCAAAAACAAAAAAATGATGTATTCAAGGTTCAGTAGAATTCCAATTAAATTACTATGGGATGAACTATATGCAACAGAACACTGCCACCAAAAATGCACTGAGATTCTAAGTGGTTTCTTAATAAATATAGAAATCAATTTGTGTAATACAGTTGTTGTGATGGTACCACTTTGCTTACCATCTTAAACAATTTAAACACAAAAAACACCTTAAACAACCCCAAATATCTGGTAATGTGAGTAAGACAAGGCAGATCTCAGATATGTATGAAGTTGGGAGCAACTGGAATGTGCTGATAAGCATATTTCAGATTTTAGGTCAGTATAAAACAGTAGTCTGGAGGAATGAGTAGGACTGTCTGCAATGACAGCATTTTGAATTTGGGTACTTTCATTAGAGTATTTACATAAGACAAATATATTACTGGCCTCCATGATAACTCCTTTTTTCTATAATCCCTGCTTACAACATATGAAGCAAAAACAAGAAAACAGATGTGTCCAGGCTGCTGGGTAGGGTATGTGGTTTTCCTAAAGGGCAGACTATTTTCTGTCCAGTACCAAGAGTACCCTTCCTGAATTATTCTCAGCACCCATTTGTCTGAGACTATTTGTTACTAGGCTACAGGGCTGAGCAAAAGTCTGAGGAAGGGGAAAGGGGAGGAGGGACAGAAGAAACGGATAGGATAAGAGTCTTGGCATACTCATTCTTTAGCAGGGGAATTATCCTTTTTGAGAAAGGAAACCCTTTTATTTGGTGTGGAAGCATTATCCCCATACCATTTCCTCTTGGAACCTTGATTCTTGTTAAGCTGGAATTTTTGGTTGTTCTGCCCTTTGAAGCAGGATGACTTGTTAGGGGAGAAATGAAATTTAGGCATTTACCATACTGACAGAACTATGTTGTCTGCTTTTATCCTTCCTCAGTGGATGAATCTTCAAATACAATGTTGGATCCAATTTTGGCCACTCTAGTCTCTGGATCTAAAGTTCAGGCCCCTCCCTTTACCCATAATCCCCTCATGCCCCTTAAATTACCTCAGATCACATTTGTATGAGTACCATAAAGTACAAAGGATCTTCACTTCACAGACCAGAATTCATAACCTCAATACTTAGCTAAGATTCTGCTCTACAGCTTGAAGAGCATATGAACTGATCCAGGAAAAAGGGCAGTACGGTCATTCCAGAAACAAATAAATAATTAATAATTAATACAGAATAATGCCAAGTACAAGGGAGAGGGAAGGAGGGTGGGAAGATGGGGAAGGACGCATGCAGACAACACAGATCTATCATTATGGTAAATATATAACTTTTGCATCTAATGTTTCTTCTGGCCATTCCTCAATGGATGGGACGCAGTCCTCAACTAATGAAACCTTTGGGGGGGTCTCACTGAAGGATATTCCAGAGGATGTCTGAACCAAAAGGAGCCCTATATCCAGAGAGCATACCCAACTTACAATGAGAAATGAAGGTATGTACATTGGACCAAGTGGCTCTAGCATAAATATCATCAATGGAAGCTCTTGAAAAGAAGGCGGTAGAAATGGCCAGAGACCTAGATTACTTATTTTTGGTAAAATTAGGAAAGAAAACTGGAAGACTGATAGATTGTAGCAACCTTTGGAATAAAGGATGGGTTAGTTCACAGGGACACTCTATCCTTATGAAAAATCAGGTAAGGAGGTTTGCAAGAAAGGGCCAGCAATTCCAATACTCTGAGCTGAAGTAACTGCCAACAAAAATAATTTTTTTTTTCATACCAGAAGTTTGGGTTTATATTAAAAACATGAACGTTTACTTACCCGAACACCTAAATACCGACACGTCTTCATCGAACCACAAAAACTTCAATCGTCCTGAGGTGCGAAATCCAAAATGTCAAATCATCATGGTTGGCCCTTCTGCGGTATAGCTTCGTAAGGTAAGTGTGTGATAGTTACGGACTTTAGGGTTAGGGTGCGGGTTAAGGTAAGTGCATAGATGGTAATATATGTTAGATTTAGTGTAGGGTTAGAAGTAGGGTTTTATTAAGTGTATGTGTGTGGATTATTTAGTTTGTTTGAGTATAGCATTTTAAGGTAAGTGTGCGATAGTTACGGACCTTAGGGTTAGGTTGCGGGTTAAGTGCATACATGATAGTATATGCAAGATTTAGTGTAGGGTTAGAAGTAGGGTTTAGTTTAGGGTTAGAAATAGGGTTTTGGTTAGTGTATGTATATGGTTTATTTGGTTTGTGTAGGTAATATGTAGTGGGCACTGGGATGGGACAAATATGACATTTCGAGTTCTGACATTTTGAATTTTGTGGTTTAGGGCGTTAGGTGTATTTGCAGTTCACGGAATATTTGTTGGCATTTAGGTGTTCGGGTAAGTAAACTTTCGTGATTTTAATATAAACCCCAGAAATTTGACAGCCAGCTTGGCTGCAGGTTCAGAGGAAGGTCTAGTTAGAGCTTGTAACATGATGGTAATGTCATAAGGAGGACTAGGCTCTTTTGCAGGAGCTCTGAGAAGAAAGCACTCCTTAGGCTACACTTGGATACTTTAAAGGGAAGAAATAGAAGACTGTTTTTCTCCAGTATGAAAACTGAAAATAGCAGCTAACTGGACTTTGACAGTAGCTCCATTGTGAAAAAGGGAAAGCAGAAAATGTAAAATGGCTGGAACAGGAGGCAAAACAATGATTTAGATTCTTATAGGAGGCTCAACAAGAAAACCTTTTCTACTTGCTTTTGTAAATCTATCTGGCAGATGGTCTTTGGAAGGAAGTAAGAATGTGGATTACTTTGGAGGAAGCCTGGACTAATTAGCCATCATTGGAAGTGTATCAATTAAATGGTTAACTTGAGGGCTTGAATGTCCTGTTAAGTCTCCCAGATGGGTGAGAGAGAAGGATCCAGTACTCAAGGAGGTTCTATCAGATGAGGCCAAAGGAATGGACACCTGTTCAGGTCAGAAAGCTGTAATGAGGATGAATGTGACCTTCCTCTCCGAGGCATTCTACAAGAATTTCAGAATGAAGGGAGTAGGAGGAAAGGGATATAAGAGCTTTGGGGCCAAATGTGGGTCAGAACATCACTCAATAACTCCCCCTACCTGATGCACTTCCTGGTGAGAGGGGAGGTAAAGAGATTGCAGCATGAGTGATCCCAGCAGCAGAAAATCTGCTCTATCATCAATGGACTGAGGAACCAGTTGTGAGGTTAGATAGACCTGTTCAACCAACCCACCTGAACACTGTATTTCTCTTGGATGTTGACTGCTACCAGAAAGCAGTCAGAAGATATTGCCCATTACCAAACTCTCATCACCTCTTGACATAAGGAGTATGATTGTGCACTCCTTATTTGTTGATATACCAGATTACTGACATGTTATCCATCTAACTATAGATCATTCCTAAAAGGAGGAAGTCCTAGAAGGCCTGCAATGCTAGACGGACTGCCTTCATCTTCAATGCATTGATAAGAAGGCTGGCCTAGGAAGGTGACCACGTGCCTTGGACAGTCCTCTTGTCATGCCCCTCTCCACAAGCTCGGAAGCATCTGTGGTCACAGTTGGCTTTGGGATAGGAGGAACAAAAGGATGACCTTGAGTGACCTTCTGGAACTTGAGTCACCAGCATATCTGCATTCTACAACTGTTTGATAGATGATCTTGGAAATTCATGGGTTGATGTCTGATGGGCCATTGTACTGAAAGTGTCCAGTGAAGAACTCTCATGTGATATGTGGCTAGAGGAACCAGGGTAATTGAAGCAGCCATTAATCCCCAGAGGAGAAGAATCAGTCTCACTGGTGGCGTCTGGTAGGAAAAAAATTCTAAAGCCTGACTGTGAAGGCCAACTTGTTTTCTAAAAGTCTAGCAGTCTGGCATGTCTTATCCAAACTTATAGGTTCTTTAAATATGTTGGAGTATAGTAATTTCTCATTCTGATGAAGTCCCTGTTGGCTGGGATGAAAGCACTCAATTTATTTTATTTGGATTTGTAATAAAGTGCATGGTTTTATGCGAACATGAGTCTGTCTTTTGACTGCAGCGATATCTCTTTGGATTTGGATTTGGTTGGTTGTTTCGGTATCGTTGCACTTTTAATACATTTTGTGGGTCATAATACTAGTGTGGTGCAGTCACTATGGACTCACTGGATGATATTCCTTCCCTCTTTTCCCCAGTTCAATGGGAAGAGATAAGCAGAGTGCATTCTGAGTTGGCTATAGTGAAAGGTGAATTAACTTGCCTGCTAGAGCTGATGAGCCAATCAGACAATGGGACTTTCCGAAGGATGCAGAAGTGTAGTTCCTGCGAGTCTTGCAAGAAAGGTAATTACAATGGTGTGAGCTATAAACAAGCATTTGTTATCCAAGGAGAGGGAGCAGAAGCCATAGGTGGTAAAAGCCCAAAGCAACACCTCAATAAGAGTATGGAATATGAAATATGCAGTACAAGGCGAACAGAGGAGGAAAGAACAAGAGGCCATCCTAAAGGTACTGCTCATACAACGTATATTGCTGGTAATACAATGGTAGTTCCCTCTTGTAACAACTTTTCCTCTTCAGTTAAAACTGGTGCTCTTAAAAGCAATATGACTTCTGGTGCTTGTCTAAATGATAGACTCACAAGTGCACCTGGTGTTACAATACATTTCAATAATTTTGTTGGTAAATCTTTTACTTTTGAACAAGGAACTACTTGTGAAAATAAAATGGAGAGCTCATTAAACAAGCATCAATGTGGTACACTGAAGGACTTAATTTACACTATAGAGAAGAAACTATATAAAATCAAGACTCTGAAGATTGCTAATGCTTATCTTTCTAGATGTATGCAGTTAAAAATTGCTCCTCAGGGGTTGAGAGTGTTTAAGTTTCCGGTTTGGTTTGGATTACAATGATGTCATGCATGATGAATATTTTGATATGTTTAATAGGCATTGACTTGAATTGATAGAGAAGATTATAAAATTTAATGATGAGAAGCTTTTTAATTTGCTGAAAGAAGTTGAGAAACTGAATAATAATGTTAAAAACGATTTACTTTTTCCACAAGTGGAAAAACTGTATGCCAAGCAGTTTACGGTAGTAGAAAATAAGTGCGATAGAGTTTATCAAAGAAAATGTAAGAAATTACAGAAGGATATTAAACAATATAATGATAACAAAGTTTACTCCATTAAGTTTAGCCATGGTAAACATACAGGTAGGGGTTAAAAAAGAAAGGAGAATGAAATTCCGCACAGAGACACAACGGATTTCCCTAAATTCAACAAACCTGGATATTCTGCATATTACAAGTCTCTTCAGGGACGCCCGAGATGGGAAGCTCGAGGAGATTCAGTCCATGCATATCCAGGTTGTGGCAAGGAAAGTACAGTTTTGTACCTACCATAAATGTAGATGTTCGAGTGTTCACCCTGCTGCAGTCATCTCACTTGGGTTATCCTGCCGTCAGGCAGTCCCGCAGTCAGCCCGAATTCCAAAGTCTTGGTCCGGCGTCGGTTGTTGTCACCTCTTCCCTGACGTCAGTGCGCCAGGGGTATATAAGAGGCATCCAATGCCATTTTCTTCAGGTTTTTCTTGCCCCAGATGTCAGGTGCCCCCAAAAGGTAGGCAATATATATATATATATATATATATATATATATATATATATATATATACACATAAGGCTATATAAAAATAAAACAAAACCCTTTGGTACAAGCAAATACATCACAGAGGTAGTATAGGATAAAGTGGTAGAGATAAGTTCAGCTAGTTCAGAGGGGATGGAGGGAGGGTAACCTGGACTGCAGCAGAGTGAACACTCGAACATCTACATTTATGGTACGTACAAAACTGTACTATGTTCATCATGTTACCCTGCTGCAGTCATCACACTTGGGTTGAATCCCAAAGCTCAGGAGGGGAGATAGAGTCAAACAGGGTTAGAAGCTAGTAGGCCCTGCAAAACTGCAGTGGCAAAACCAGCTCTAGTCTTAGAGTAAAGAGGTAAGTGATAGTGTTTGGTGAAGGTGTGCACTGAACTCCAAGTAGCAGCTTCCAGAATATCCTTGGTTGGCACTCCCCTGAGAAAGGCTGCTGATGTAGCTGTAGCCCTGGTAGAGTGGGACCTAATGTTAGCAGGTACTGGTTTCCCATGATGTGTGTAGCAGAAACGTATGTAATGTCCTGTCCATTTAGAAATGGTCTGTTTTGAGATAGCTTTTCCTTGTGATCCTGTAGCATAGGCTACAAAGAGCTGGTCAGTTTTTCCTGAAAGCCTTAGTTTTATCCAAGTAGTAACGTAACTGCCTGTGAATGTTCAAAGAGTGCAGGAGTCTTTCTCCTTTGTTCTGGGGATTTGGGAAGAAGCTGGGCAAGTGAATGGTTTGGTTTAGGGCCACACTGGATAGCACCTTTGGCATAAAGGAAGGATTAGTTTGTAGAGAAGCTCTGACTTGATGAAAAATGAGGAAAGGCTTCACTGCCATTAGTGCCTGAAGCTCTGAGACTCTTCTAGCTGAGGTTATTGCTAGTAGTAGGGCAGTTTTCCATGAAAGAAATTTTAAATCAGTTGAAAATTAGAAGTTATGTACCTACCATAACGTTCCATGTTAGTTGTCTTCTTCTCGCCTTCTTTCTTGCTGGATGGCTCGACTCCGACTCGGCCACTCTAAAAGCTCGAGAGCTAGTTCCACCGGCTCGAGGCTCCCCTATATCCCACAATGCTAGGCGGTAACTCCTCAGATCTTATTTATAAGCTAGGCCCAGCTAGGAAAATTCCATAAAATGGAAGAAAATGGATAACCCACCTCTACAGGCTGCCTAAAAGGTGCCCTAAACCTGACTGAAGAAATATATATATATATATATATATATATATATATATATATATATATATATATATATATATATATATATATATATATATATAAATACATATATAGAGGTGGTAGAAAGGGTAAAGGTCACAAAACAAAACAAACTCCTCTAGGTCTGTCCAGGCTAGGGGAAGGAGGGTGGGACGCAAGAAAGAAGGCGAGAAGAAGACAACTAACATGGAATGTTATGGTAGGTACATAACTTCTAAATGTTAAGTTGTCTCTCTCGCCTTCATTCTTGCTGGATGGGACCGCGTCCCTAGCACCTTGTCCCGGGTGGCCTATCGGAACAGACTCTTGAGTACAGTGGAACCAAAGTTGGCTCGGTCTCTAGAGACTAAGTCCAACTTATAATGAGAAATGAAGGTATGGGGAGAAGCCCAAGTAGCTGCCGCACAAATGGAATCAATAGGCAGTCTGTCTTGGAATGCTATAGATGTAGCTAAAGCTCTAGTTGAATGAGCCCTGGGTTTGGTTGGTAACTGTTGATGTCTGATCTCATACACAAAGGTAATCAATGAAGTAAGCCATCTGGAAAGAGATACCTTAGAAACTGGAAGGCCCATTCTGCCTTCTGCATAGGAAACAAACAGTTGATCAGACTTCCTAAATTGTTTGGTCCTGTCTAAATAGTACCTAAGTTGGCGATGAACGTCTAACCAATGTAACTTTTGTTCTGATCTGTTCGAATAGTTAGGAAAGAACACAGGAAGATCAATGGTTTGATTCAAATTTGCCGGTGAAACTACCTTAGGCAAAAAGGACGGGTTGGTACGTAAGGACACCCTATCCTTATGAAACAAAAGATAAGGGGATCGACTACACAGAGCATGAATTTCAGAGACTCTTCTGGCCGAAGTAATAGCTACCAAAAAGAGTGTTTTCCAAGATAGCAATTTTATTGAACATGAAGCCGCAGGTTCAAAGTGGGGGAGAATCAAGGACGTCAGAACCAAGTTGAGATCCCATAGAGGAGGAGGATCCCTGATAGGTGGTTTGAGGAGAAAAATTCCCTTTAAAAAGGCTTTGCAGAGTTTGTGAGACATAATGGAGGACTCTGAAATTCCAACATGAAAGTTATATAGATATAGCTGCCAATTGAACCTTGATGGTAGAAGAAGACGAACCTGAGTGGAAATGTTCGGCTAGAAAATCTAGAACTGATTGAATGGAAGCAGTGAAAGGATCTATATCCTTTGAATGCGCCCAATAGGAAAAACATTTCCACTTACTATGATAAATCTTCCAAGTGGAAGATTTATGAGAGGCTATTAAAATATCTCGAACTGAGTGAGATATTAGAGGAAGCCTGGCTAGAGTTGGAATTGGAGAAACCATGCTGTGAGGTTCAGAGAAGGGAGGGAGCAGTGCAACTGACCCGACTGATGGGTCAAGAGGTCTGGAACTGGGTCCAGATGCCAGGGTTGCTCCAACAGATAACGGTGAAGGAATGGGAACCAAACCTGTCGAGGCCAGTAAGGGGCAATGAGGATCTTGGAAGCTTTCTGAGTGATGGCTTTCTGTATTAGTTGAGATATCAGTGGAAAGGGAGGAAAGACATACAGAAGTCCCCGGGGCCAATCGTGAACTAGAGCATCTCTGCTGGGATGGCCTGGTTGGGGAAAGAGGGTGAAATAATCATCGCACTTGCTGTTTTGGGGAGTAGCGAAAAGGTTGCAGCAAGGTCGGCCCCACTTCCGAAAGACTTTGTCCAACACTGAATTCTTCAGAGACCACTCGTGAGGCATGAGAATAGCTCTGCTCAATTTGTCCGCAATCACATTGGACTTCCCGGGAATGTGCATTGCTAACAGAAACCGCTGAGAATTAATCGCCCATTGCCACAGTCTGAGTGCCTCTTGACATAGGGGGTAGGATCTGGTTCCGCCCTGTTTGTTGATGTACTACACTACAGACATATTGTCTGTCTGAATTGCTATAGTCCCTTTGGGAAGAGAGTCTTGTAGGGCTTGCAACGCTAGAAGCACTGCTCTCATCTCTACGATATTTATGTGCAAGTGGCGTTCGAAAGGTTGCCATATGCCCTGGACCATCCTGCCCTGGTAATGCCCCCCCCCACCCAATCAGGGAGGCGTCCGTTGTCAGTGTAGCAACCAGAGGGGGAGGAACAAAAGGTCTTCCTAGGAAGAGCTGGGGGGATGTGATCCACCAAGAAAGATGATTCCTGCATGATTGTGTTATCGCAATGGAATGGGACATTGGAAGTTGTTGGTACGACCATTGTGTGAAGAGCATCCATTGTAAGATTCTCATGTAGAATCTGGCTAAAGGAAGAAGAGGGATAGCAGCCGCCATTATCCCTAAGACCTTCAGGACTAGTCTGACTTTGATTTTGTTGCTTTGCAAGACAAGAGAGACTTGTCTGTGTATGTCTGCTATTCTCTGCTCTGTGAGTCTGGCTGACATGCTGACTGTGTCCAGATTTGCGCCTATGAAGGTAATAACACGACAAGGCGACAAGACAGACTTTTCGTAATTTATCGAAATGCCTAATGTTTGACATGTGTGAAAGGTATAGTCTCTGGCAAGAAGCAGAAGATGCTTGGTGGGGGCTGTAAGGAGACATTCGTCTAAATACAGAAACACTTGGAATCCTTGACGTCTCAGATGAGAGGTGACCACTGCCATGCATTTGTTAAACACTCGGGGGGCTGTAGTGAGTCCAAAGGGTAGGGCCCTGAATTGGAAATGACTGGTTCCCAGCCTGAAGCGGAGGAATCTCCTGGAGCGTCGGCTCATTTTGATGTGGTAGTACGCATCCTGGAGATCTATAGAGCACATCCAGTTGTCCCGCCCCAAAAGGGGTAGAATGGACTGCAGCGTGACCATCCAAAATTTTGTTTTCTTGACAGACTTGTTCAAGTTGCTGAGATCCAAAATGGGTCTCCAGTCCCCTGTTTTATTTGGAACCAAAAAGAATTTGGAGTAGATTCCAGACCCTTGTTGGTCTGCTGGAACTGGTTGAATGGCTCTTTTTGCAAGCAGCTTTGATATTTCTAGTGCTGCTTGCTCCCTTTGACTGGGTGGAACGTCTAGAAGGGATTTTTTTGATTGCTTTATAATGTGAAAGAATGGGATTGTATAGCCTTCGGAAATGATAGACTGTATCCACTTGTCTTGAGTTAGGGATTGCCAGGCTTCTGGGTACAGAGATAATCTTCCCCCGAGTGCCTCTGAAGGTGAACAGTCGGACAACACCTCAGGGATGCTGAAAGGGCTTGTCGGAGAAGGTTTCTCGACTGCCCTGATTCTGCGGGCCCCCTCTGCCTCTAGGGCGGCGTCTACCATTATTGTTCCCCCCTCTGCCTCTAGAGGGGAACCAACTCTGTGCGTCAGGCAAAGCTCCTTGAGATTGTTTGCGGAACCACATCTTTCCCCCCTTCTGGCCTTTGGGGTAAGGCCTAGAAGGGGTAGAAAAATGGACTCCCACGGCAGAGAGAGTCTTGCCTTCAGTCTCGCACCTAGTCAGGGTTTCCTTCACTTGAGGACCAAAGAGGGATGATCCATCAAACAGGGAGTTAGTGAAGGATGCCTTGAAAGGGTCTGCAAAATTACATAGCCGCATCCAGGCGTGCCGATGTAAGGCCACACCTGTACCTGCCGCTCTACTCGCTCCATCCGCCGCATACGAAAGGAGGCGCATGGAGGAGTTAACTATTGAGTTGAGGGTAGCCAGCTGAGAATTCATCCTGTCCTGAAAACCCGCAGCTGTTGGATCCTTTAACATTTCACTCGCTTCCTTGATCAATTCTCTCTGGAGACGAGTGAAATGACACAGGTAGTTCAGTGAGCGCATAGAAAAGGTCGCTGACGAAAACATCCGCTTCCCGTACCTGTCCATAGTCCTAGACTCCTTGTTAGGAGGATGGGCAGGCACTGAAGGATCAGCTAGCTCCTTCTTGGTGGCTGCAGCTACCACCATAGCATCCACAGAGACACCTTTGGTCAAAAATTCTTTGTCCTTGGGGGCAGTGATAAACTTTGAAGGTCTCCTGGGGGTGGGGTCCACAGAGTCAGGAGCCGTCCAGGCCTTCTTTGCCACCACCTGCATAAGGGGGTCAAAAGGAGGGGACACCCAGGAGGTGGAAGGGCGAGAGCCAAACGCCTCAAGATACACCGATTCATCCTCTGAAGGGTTGAGGGCAGGCCAATTCCCCCTCTGTTTTAAGATCTCGAGGATGTCTGCAAAAGAGACATCTTCAGAGGGGGAATGAGGGGAACCTTCAAAATCCTCTAAATCGGTGTCAGAAGTGACAGACTCAGGGGAGTCAATGTGCTTCCTCTTGCACTGCCTCTTCCTAGGAGGCTCTCCTCCCGGGTCAGGAGAAGCCTCGGAAGAGGAGGAGATCCCCACTGGGGATACTTCAGGAGCTGGCTCTCTGCGATCCGGGATGAGGGAGTGAGCAGAAATCACCGGAGGCACCATGGAGGGAGGGGCAGATGGAGCCAACTGTGGGGTTGAACCAGGTTCTAACACGCTCCTCATGACCTCGAAGGCACCCCTGTCAGGCAGAGCCAGAGGTCTCCGCTCCGAAAAGCTGAAAACCTCCCCCGGCACCGACAGTGATGTCTCCGATGCCGATGACGGAGATGAACTCACCAGCACCGAGAGGGAGAGCGGGGTCGGACCAAACTATACATTAGGAAATTAAATCTGGCTATTTTGTTCAATGAACAGGGAGAAAATAAATGTCATGGCTTCAGTAGCAAGAAACAATTATCAGGAGAAAAAGGACTTTTAATCCCCGATTAAATCCCACCCCAAATATTTTAGAGAAGGCTATGATAGAAGACCTTTATGATCTGAAAATGAAATCTTATAATGAATATTATTTTTTCAACTTAAATAAGAATGACAGAGTATTGTTTCAGCAGCTTAGAAAAGACAGGTCAGTTAGAATTATGAGACAAAATAAGGGTGGGGGGATTATTCTGTTTGATTCTTTCGAGTATTCACAAAGGGGGGTCCTATTATATAATCGAAGATGCAATCTGAATGCGTCTTGCTCAAACTTGAAAGCTCAAAACAGCAAAATAGCGAAACGGCATATAAGCAATTTCTTTCCCTGGGAAAAAATTGCTTGGCCTCCTCTGTTAATTTGCCATTTTCTTCACTGTAGTGCAATCTCGGAGTTGGTATATTTAAGTAGGGGGGGACACAGCCCCCACATTAGGGGGGTGGGGGCAAAGCCCCCCACACTATGTAATGTTTTGAAGTTTTTATTTATCTTTTTTTTCTTTTTGGAGCAGCACATTTTTTTCCCTGGGAAAAATCGCTGTTCCAAGTGTCCAGGATTGTAAGTTATTGCTTACATGGGGTCAATAATTTAGGGTTCACTTTTTTAAGCATTTGCTGATTTAATATAGATCCCACAAAAGATTTCTGAGTTGTTATTTGATACAACTACTTATACCTCTGTTTCTATTAATGAAATTAATATGTTATAAGACAATAGATCTTTTTTTGGAAAAATACTTATTGGATCAAAGAATTTTTTTAGAAACCTATAATTTTTGAAAGTTAAAAATCCGATTGTAGTAACAATCTTTGGTATCCCAAAGGTCTACAAAGATCTCAAAAAAACACCTTTTAAGCCGATTGTATCAGGACAGGGTTCCAAGATATATTCATTCAGGGTATGTGTTAACAGCTGATTAAATACAGCTTGTCAAGGTGTTGGCCACTTGATCATAGATTCTTGAGACTTCCTGGGGAGACTTAAGAAGGACCTTTGGGAATAAGAATTAATTTTCTTACCATTGCCATCATTGATCTTTTTACATCCATTCCTAGAGAAGAGGGGATGGAACTTTTTTATAGTAGCATGCATAGACACACAATGTATTCTAATGACCAAATTAATTTGATTGTGGATTTCATGGGTTTAGTTTTAGACTACAATTTTATTTACTTTGAAAGGGAATATTTCAAGTAAAATAAAGGTGTCACCATGGGTGCATCTAGTGCCCCAATTTATGCAAATATGGTATTGCTTGAATGAGAATATAATAAGGTCTTTAGTAGTGCATTCCATCAATTTTTAAGGCTTTATGTTCGATACCTGAACAACATATTTATTTTGTGGAAAGGGCCAGAATGTGAGATAAAAAATTTTATCGAGTATCTCCACAAATTCTCCAGTTTCCCTAGATTTACTTACACATACAACAAGGAGGGAATCAATTACTTAGGCACTTTTATTCAACACACACAGGATGGTTTCAAGTAATTGATTTACAGAAAACTGACATTTAGTAATTCCTATTTGGAATTTACTAGTTGTCATCCATTTTGTCAAAAGAGAAGTATAGTGAAAGGACAACTTATTCGAGTAGCCCAGATGACTTCACATTTTGAAGACTTGGCCAAAGAATTAAGAGTAGTTGCTAAGATGTTTTATGGCAGGGGATATCCACTGAAGTTAGTTGAAGACATAATGTCCTATGTGGAATCTATATGGGGACAAAAATGAAAACCTCTTCTTGGGGTTGGGTTCCATGATAAGCAGGCTACCAAAGGAAACAGTGAGTATGAGAGAGCTTCGGTGGTTACCTATGGACCTTTGGCAAGAGATGTAAGAAATACTGTTTCAGCTAACTGGAACATATTAAAGGGTAATCCCTCTGTTTACAATGCACTTGTCATACGACCCTCATTTGTGTACAAAATGGGCCCTAATATTAAGGCAAGTTTGGAAAGGGGGAATTTGTTAAATTTTAATGATAGTATTATTAGGAAAGGGACATCAAAATGTGGGAGATGTTCTCAATTTAGTTTCATCATAGAGGCTAAAGAAGAAAAATTTATAGAATGGTCTCTAGTCAAAAATTAACTTTGCCAAAGGCAATTGTCAAACTATAGGAGTGGTTTCCCTTGCAAAATGTTTAGGATATCCTGCCTTTTATGTAGGCAAGATGGACAGATGCCTCCATGATATAATTTATGAACATCAGTATCAAATTATAAATTGCACTCATAACAATGCCCTGTTTAAGCACTCCTTAAAATGCCCCTCTTATAGGAATTTTGATTTTGCCATTTTGGAACACACTAATGTAAATCCTAGGGGTGGTGACTTTAAATCTAAACTGGAAGAAAAAGATGAGGTGGCAGGTACTGTTACAGGCTTTACATTTTCCAGGATTAAATGCAAATATTTCCCTGCAACCAGTTCTTAATAATAGAATTAACTTTTGAAGGACCTTGGTTGTTTTTAAAGTGTATTACTAGATTGGGTTGTTATTTTATTTTAAATATTTAAAGTTTAGCGTTTTAGGAAGTTAAAGTTTTAGCACTTGGTCTCTTTAAGTGTATCAATTAAGACAAATTTATTTATTTATTTATTTATTTATTTATTTACATTTGTTTATCGGGAAAGTCTGACTGGGCCAGAAGTCCATTTTCACTGGAGGACTGGGGAGAAAAGCTCCACAGAAATACAAGAAATATACAATAATTAGACAGTACAATAGTATACTTACAGTAAGATGCAGCATATATATCGTCTAGTTAGTCTATACAAAGCAGCATTCAATACAGTTTTCTAGCAGATACAGGTTCAAAAAGAAAACACAAGCATTTCAGTGAAGATCACTGTGAGAAAAAATAAAGTTAGTAGTTCATACATATTAAACAATAGTTATGACCAAATGAGATTTCCTTTATTTATTTTTGAGTAGTAATAAATGCTGAGAAGAGGGAGAAAATGAGATAAGGAGTGGACAGCGTTTTGAGAGAGTTATAGATATCTTGTTAGTCAAGTTTGACACAGCAGCAATGCCAGTTCTTTTAAATTCTTTAAATATGTTGAAGTATAGTAATTTGTCATTCTGATGAAGTCCCAGGTGGTTGGGAGGAAAGCAGTCAATTTATTTTATTTGGATTTGTAATAAAGTGTATGGTTTTATGCGAACGTGAGTCCGTTTTTTGACTGTAGCGATATCTCTTTTGATTTGGACTTATCCAAGCGACTGTCTATACATTCTGTTGTCTGAAACAGGAGAAACATGAACTGGTTTCTATTCAATATAATGCTCAGTTGACAGCGATACTGGAGAAAGGAGTCCGAGGCACAAAAGCGAAAATTCCTGGTGGGGAAGGAAATGAGACACTCATTCAAATACAGGAACATCTGGCACACTTGCAAGTCTGAGATAAGCTGTGATCACTGCCATACACTTCATGAATACCCAAGAGGGCTGTGATGAGACCAAAAGGCAGGACCCTGAAGTGGAAATGACTAGCTTCCAGCCAGAAGGCAGAAACCTTCTTTAGCTCCTCCATAGGTTCATAGGTGTTTACTAGGCTAACAAACACAAGGGCCTTTTTAAGCCTAGCCATGCATCTCAAATCTCTGATAGGTTCTGATACCCTTGATAAAATAAAGCAGGGGCTAGGAAGATGAAACATTAACAAGCAGGGGTCTGGGAGATGAACCAATGAATTGGCTTAGGGAGGAACTCTGCTTCACATGGATTGGGAGCCTGTTCCAGAGATGGGGGTTGTCTCTGGGATACATACCAGTCTCTCCAGCAAGTCCTATTTATATCACAGGCAAGGTTTAAATTTTTAGAATGAGTAATTCTGGTGCTGTTTGTTTTGTGGATATGCAGGAGGTCCATCAGAGTGGGGATTGACAATGCCATGTATGCGAAGCATACATCTCCCCTGAAAAGCCTGTAGGAGGCATAATACATGGACAGAGCTTTAAGGCAGCTTACACAGGACATTTTACTTATGTCCTGCATTCTTTTAGTGAGGAACCTCTGTGGACATTCCGATTGTTGGATATGCCTTGTAGGTACATACCAAATGGGGCACTGTACTTAACGACAGGTCTGATGAATGCCCACTACAGTGGAACAATGACTTCCTTGGACTTAGATGCCATACCTTTGTTTATAAGATGCACAACATAGAATGATTTCGTCACTACTGTAAACACATAATGGTGAAAGGCTAGATTACTGTTTATGTGTGTCTATTATGCATTCCTTGGCATTCAGTTTTAGTCCATGGCTCTGACACCAGTTGTTTGCATCAGACCTTCCCGGAGAACATTTGTGTCAGTGTGCGATTCAAAGCAGCTCCTGATTTGCAATCATCTGCAAATTTGGTCAGCCAGAGACCACTGACATTGGCCTTGGCTGCACAGAAGTGAATGCCAAAAAACAACCATGCAAGGACTAAACCCTAAGGGACTCCCCTTGTGATCGGTTCTTTGTAGAGGGGGTCTCCACAATTCTAACTTCCTGGGTCTTGTCTGTGAGTCTGTTGGCTGTCCACCGGGTGACATACAAGTTTGTTCCTAACTTTTGAGTTTGTCAACAATGCCCAAGTGGGATATTATGTCAAATACCTTGGCCAGGTCAAGGTAGACAGTGTGAACCATTTTGCGCTCATCCATTGCTTTGGTGACCTTCATAAAGAAGTCCACTTGGTTGAGTAGGCATGACCTGCCCTTGACAAAAGCAAACTGGGTTGGGTCCACTATCTGGAGGTTTACTACATCACTACTGATCCTATCCATGGTAATTATTTCCATGGCTTTACATATAAGACTAGTGAAACTTATGGGTCTCTAGTTTCCAGGGTCTGTAATTGGCCCACCTTTGTGCAAAGAGATGATTGTTAATGTTTTCCATTCATGAGGCATGAAGCCTGTTTGGAGGCTACAGTTCAATAGCAATTCCAGAAGCCCTGATAGGTCATGTTTCAAGCTATTTAGAAAGCATCTTGGGAGAGTGTCTGAGCCCATTGTTGCAGTGTTCTTGGCCTTAGATGGAATATTAAGGACCTGTTCCCTAATGATAGCAGAGGGAGTTACATTCATAGGTTCATGGGTAGGCACTAGGTTATCAGCCCAAGGGCCTACGTAAGCCTAGCCAACAAGGTTCCCTGGCTTACGCCACCCAAGAAAGTTGTTTTCCTGTGCCACTGTCGAGCAGAGACACAGAAGTGATCCCTGGGGTGTATTTCCTATTTCCCATCCACTCAACAAGATTTTTCTTGAAGAGTGCTAATGAAGAACTTTGCTTGACATAGATGGGTAACCTGTTCCAGAGTATGGGAAGTCTCTGGGACAGGAATCTATCCCTCCAGCATGTCCTGTTTATTGTGGTGACAAGGTTTAGGTCCCTAGTGCGTGTAGCTTGGAGGGATTGGGATTTCTTTAGATGTAGCATGTCCAACAGCTCTGGGTTTGACATAGCTTTATATGTTAGGCAGAGATCACCTCGGAGTAGGCGATATGCTATGAAGTAAAGCTGGAGTTTTTTGAGGTGGTCAGTGTAGGGCATTTGTCTGAGGCCAGTAATCCTCTTTGTGAGGTACTTCTGTGGCCTTTCCAGCTGCTGCAGATGTCTTGTGAGGTACATTCCAAAATGGCGTTGTACTCTATAATGGGTCTAATGAGTGTCGAGTAGAGGGGAACAATGACCTCTTTTTTCCTGGATGAGAACCCTTTTATAATGAGGTGTGCCACGTAGAAGGACTTCCTGACTACTGTGGCAATGTGACTATCAAAGGAGAGAATACTGTCCACCTGGGACCCAAGGTCTCTTATCACGCATTCGATGTTAAGTAGATTGTTGCCTATGTGGTAGTTCATGGGTACAGAGTTTTTACCAAAGGGGATGACACTGCACTTTTTGGCAATGAGATTGAAGCCATGACTCTGACACCAGGCATCTGTCTCAGCGAGGCCCTTCTGTAGGATGTCCACTTCATTTGGGGACTTGACTATGACTCCTAGTTTGCAGTCATCTGAGAACTTCATTAGCCAGAGGCCTTCTGTGTTAGCTTGTACTTCAGAGAAGTAGATACCAAACACGAGAGATCCCAGGATGGAACCCTGTGGTACTCCACTTGTCACTGCTTTGAGGTCAGATTTGGAGTCTGCAACTTTTACAGTGTGGGTCCTGTCAGTGAGCCAGTTGGCAACCCATCTTGTGATGTAGGGATTTATACCTAGTTTAGTGAATTTAGCTATAATTCCAGAATGGGGGATGGTGTTGAAAGCCTTGACGAGGTCAAGCTAGGCTGTGTGAACCACCTTACCCTCATCTACGGCTTTGGTGACTGCCTCAAAGAAGTCGATCAGGTTCAGGAGGCATGATCTGCCTTTCACAAACCCGAACTGGGTGGGATCAAGAGTTTGGAGGTTACCAATGTCTACAGATATGGGACCTTTAGGGAGTGAGAGGGGGGTATAGTTAGCACTGAACCTATCTGCCAGGATGTTGGCAATATCAGTTGGTTCTGTAATTTTCTTGCCTTTCTGCTGTAACTCAGAGCAGATCTGGGTGTTGCCATTGAGATTCTTGACATAGCTGTAGAATGCTTTGTGGTTGTCCTTGGATGGTATTCCCTGAGGGAAGGCTGAGGGTGAGAGCGGGGTAATGTTGGAACTGAATTTATCAGACAGTAGGTTTGCTATATCTTCTGGCTCAGTATAGGTGGCTCCATTTACAATGGGCTCTGCACACAATTATGTATTGCATTTGAGGTTGCAGTCATAGCTAAAGAATGCCTTGTCGTTGTCCTTGGCCTGGGAGGCCAAATTTACCTCAAATTTGGCATTTGTAGACTTTATTTGTCCTCTGAGTTTTTGTTTAGTTTGATGAGAGCATATTTATCCTCCTGGGTGCTGCACCTCCTAATTTTTGCCATGATTTTCTTCCTTCTGTTATACAGCCTATTGATTTTGTGATTCTATCAGGGTGGCATGTTTTTTAAGTTACTTCTGTACTTCTTCCTCGTGGGTACAGATGCCTCTATGCAACTATTAACATGCTTGTACGGGGTTTCTGTTAACAGTTCTGCATAGCCAGCAATGTTCTCAGGGTTTTTGAGGGCTTGAAATTTTGCCAGGTTATCACTTAATAGCAGGAGGTTAGCCTTAGAGTAGCTGTTGAATATTCCAGGTTTTATTTTCACTTCAAAGGAGATCATTTTGTGGTCTGACCATACCAAGGAAGACATTACAGTAGGGGGTGTGTAGCACTCTCCCATATTATTGAGGACCAAATCCAGTATGGTAGCACCTCTGGTTGGTGTACTGACTATCTGGTCCACACAGTTTGTGTTTACAAAATCCAGGCATCTCTGTGCCTATACATTTGGTGTCGTACAGGATTCCAAGTTAATAGGGGGGTAATTAAAGTTGCCCATGAATATGGTATTCAGCTGGATGTTGACTGTTTATAATAAGTTTAAATACGTGGTATGGGTTTGCTGGGTCACAGAGGGGGACCTATATCTTGCAAGGAAGTGGTATTGGATTTTGCCTATGGTGACTTGAACATGTAGTAAAACAAGTGCTTTATCTTGTTTGACCAGCCTTGAGGTACATTTATTTTTGAAGTAAATAGAGACACCTCCACCATTAGTCCCTGTCTGTGTAGTAGCTGGTCTATATGTGTGGAAGGCATTATAACCTTGCACTTTTGGTGTGCTCTCCATTGCTTTAAACCATGTCTCAGTGACCACACAGATGTCAGCATTTTCTAGGGTGAAGAGAGCTTCTAGGGAGTTTTTCTTTAGACTCCTAGCATTGAGCAGTAATACCTATAAATTTTCTTGGTTTTGATTTGCTATGTCGGAAGTACTTTCAGTTTGGCATTGCCTAAAAAAGGCACTATGGGGGAAGAAAATGTTGCAGCTAATATTCAAAAGCCTGAGGGTAGAGGGACAGACCATCCCTGGCAAAGCAATGTGGTCTGTTGACCATCTCATACCATGGTGACAAATATTGCACCCCCTTAGAATGACACCAGAAACCAAGCCAGTTATTAAAGTCAGTCATCTTTTGTTCACATTGTGGCATCCTTGGTCTGTCATTATACAGTCTTAAGCATCCTGAAGGTGTATGTAGCACATCCAGTCATCATTTCTCAAGAGCAAGAGTATGGTGTACCATGACCATCCAAAACTGGCCTGAGGTCCCCATTATTTTCTGGCACCAAAAACAATCTTGAGTAAGTTCCAGAACCATGTTAGTTTGGTGGGATGTCCTGGATGACTCACTTGTCCAGCACCTTTTTTATTTCTAAACCAGCTGTTTTTTGGGGGGAGGGAGTGGAACATTGGAGAGCTTTTTTGACAGTAGGGGGGGGTGAAAAAGAAAGGATATTGAATACCCTCTGGTTACAGTCTTCTGCATTTATGTGTCTTGGGTAATGGATGCATAGGCCTTTGGGTGCAAAAGTGTGTGCCCTCTGAGTGCCATCAAGAGTGTGGCAGTTGAGCAACCATTCAGGAGCCCTGAAAAGGCCTCTCTGAGAACTGCCCCAGAAACTGTGGTTTTGTGGGCCAAGCCTGTTGTGGAAGTTGCATACACCATTAGAATTTTACCCTCTGCCCTGAGGGGTCTATTCTCAGAAATTTTGTGAGACAACCCTTGAGGCTGCCAAAACCAACGCTTCTTCTCTCCCTTCTGGTTCCAAAAGGAAGACATCTGGGGTGTAGAGAAAAATAAGTTATATTTTATCATAACATTCCATTTGAGTTGTCCATCTTCATCTGTCATCAACCTTTTGGTTCAGTTCCAATCCTTCTGAACTGTCTCAGCCATTTCTATAGTTTGTGGATTCCAAAAACTCTTGAGCACATCCCTTATCCATAATGCTTAAGGTAGATTACCTCAGATCAATGATGGAATGAAAGACGTAAAAGTAATGAAAGAGACTATATCTAGAGTAGGATTATATTCCAAAAGGAAACTCTCAGGTAAATGCCTGTTCTTCCAGGAGTCTGGCAGAGGGAAAGAGGGAGGGGAGGTGATGCCAGATGAAAATGGACAACTCAGATGGAAGGTTATGGTAAGAAATAACTTCTTTATCTGAAGGTTTCAATCTTCATCCTGTCATTGACCTCTGGGACAGAGTCCCCATCTACTTATAACCCTGGCTGAACTCAAGGAAGGATATTCTTGAGAAGTACAGAACTGAATGTTGCTCTTTCCCAAGAGAACATATCACATTTGTAATGAGTTACAAAGGTATGGGTGATGCCCAAGTTGCAGCTGCGTAGATGTCATCCATGGAAACTTTTGACTGCAAGACAGCAGAAGTAGCTACTGGTCTAGTTGAGTGCTTTCGGTGACATAGGTAAAGAAGTAACTCCTCATTCTATAAACGAAGGAAATACAGTCTGAAATCCACCTAGCTAAGGTTACTTTGTTCACAAGTTGTCCTAATTTTACATGGAAAGGGAAATAAATAGCTGATCAAACTTCCTGATGTTCCCGGTGCTGTCAAGGTAGAATCTCAGTAGTCTGTGAACATCTAAGAGATGTAAAGAGCACTCCTCCTTGTTAAAGAAATTTGAGAAGAACATCGAAAGGTTAATGCATTGATTAAGGTTGGTTTCTGAAACAACCTTAGATAGAAAGGATGGGTTAGTTCTGAGCAACACTCTATCCTTATGGAATATCACATACAGTGGTCTAGATGAAAGTGCCTGGATTTCAAAAATTTTTCAGTCCCAGGTGATGGTTACAGAAAAATAGTTTTCCAGGACAGAAACTTTAGATCATATCTAGAGGCAGGATTGAAGGGAGGTTGTGTTAAAGCTTGCAGCATCAATGTAAGGTCTCAAGGAGGAATAGAGTCCATGTAAGGGGGCTTTAGGAAAAGTGCACCTTTTAAAAAGGCTTTATAAAGCCTATGAGAAGTGACAGAAGACCCATGGAAACCATTGTGAAAATTAGAAATGGCAGCCAGCTGGAATTTAACTATAGAAATGGAGGTGCCATCACTAAAAATGGAAGGTAGAAAATCAAGAATTTTGTGCATAGGTGCTGAAAAGAATCGAGGTGATGTGAAGAGGCCCAGTGAAAAAATCTATTCCATTTACTTGCATAACGTTTGCATGTAGGTGATTTAGGAGATGAAAAAAGTATGCAACTGTCTGGACAGGAGAGCATATCATGCCTGGCCAGTAATGGAACGGGAGTTACCAAGCTGTCAGCTTCAGAACTGTAGTGTCTGGGTGACTGATGTCCATCGGATGCGACAGGAGGTCATGAGTTAGATCTAGAATCCAAGGTTGCTGTATCAGATGAAGCCAAAGGAAGGAAAAACCAATTTACTGAGGCCAAAAAGGGTCAATGAGGATGAATGACTTTGCTTTTCAACCTGACTGTTTTCTGTAGAAATTTGAGAATTAGCAGGAGTGATGATGGCAAAGTAGCTGCTGCATTTGTTGTTCACAGTGGAGGCAAAAAGATAGCAGCAAGGCTGGCGCCATATGTGGAAATTCCTTTCTGGCACTTTTAGACTGAGGGACCACTCGTGAGGTAGACGTATACACCTGCTTAATTTTTTTGCTATCACGTTTGATTTCCCCGGAATATGTGTTGCAATCAGAAAGCGGTTGGATGAGATCACCCACTGCCACACTCTGAGGGCTTCTCAGCACAATGGGCAAGATCTGGTTTCCCCATTTTGTTGATGTACCAGACCACTGGCATGTTATCTGTCTGAATCGCAATTGTCTCTAGAGGTAGAGAGTCCTGCAATGCTTGCAACACCAATAGCACTGCTCTGATCTCCAGAATGTGTATTGGCAGACTGGCCTCTGTTGTGGACCAAGTGCCTTGGACAGTCCATCCTGGCAATGCCCCCCATCCAAGCTAAGAAGTGTCCATGGTCACTGTGGCCTTGGGTTAAAGGGGAATAAATGGATGTCCTTGCAAGACCTGTTTTGAATGAATTCACCAAAGGAGATCTCTTTTGCATGTATTGCTGATCAAGACTGGCATAGACAAGTGATGGTGAAGGATGGACCATTGAGCTGAAAGAAGCCACTGTAAAACTCTCATGCGAAACCTGGCTAGGGGAACAAGAGTTTTGGCAGCCACCATTGATCCTAATGCTTGAAGTACTTGTCGTGCTGGAACTCTTTTTCTTTGTAGTAATATATGGACCTGACTCTGGATAGTTTCCAGTCGAGATGGGGAAGTGAAGCAATGGAGGTTCTTGTGTTCCACAGAGCTCCTGTGAAGGTCAGACTTTGTGTTGGTTCCAGTGAGGATTTTTCACAGTTTATAGTGATGCCCAGATGGTAGCATATGTGCAAGACTTCCTGTCTTGCTGTCAGTAGTATTTGCCTGGTAGTAGCGGAAATATCTAAATAGAAGTCTCGAGTGAGCTGCTACTATTGTTATGCATTTGTTGAAAATCCTGGGGGCTGAGGTGAGACCAAAGAGCAGAACTCTGAACTGGTAACGACTGGTTCCCATCCAAAAGCAAAGGAATCTTCTAGCGCATCTGTCCATCTTTATGTGGTAGCACACATCCTGAAGATGTATAGAGCATATCAGTTTGTCCTTTTCTAAAAACAGAATGGACTGAACCATGACCATTTGAAGTTTTGTTTTTCGAACAGATTTTTTTTCAGTTCACTGAGATCCAAAATTGGTCTCCATTTCCCTGTCTTTTTTGGCACTAAAAAGAATACTGAGTAAAATCTGGATTCTCTTTGGTTTGGTGGGAATTCTTGGAAGACTTTTTTTCTAGAAACTTTTGTATTTGAATGACTGCTTTTTCCCTCTGACTGGGTGGAACATCAGGGGATTTCTTTGAACAGGGAGGAGGAAGGGATAAGGGAATTATATAGCCTCTGGAAAAGATCCACTGCACCCAAGTATAGGAGGTGATTTCTTGCCAGTCCTTTAGTAGCAGGGATAAGCAACCTCTGACTGTCTCAAGAGGTAGACAATCGGACCTCCGTTCTTGAAAGGGTTTCCCAAAGAAGATATCTCTGAAACTCTGATGTTGCGGCCACATCTGCCACGAGGGTGGCATCTTCTATTATTATTCCCCCATCTGTCTCTGGGGGAACCTTCACCAGGTGTAGTCTGGGAAGACCCTTGGGATTTTTTGAACCACATTTTGACTGTTCCTCATTGGTTTCTTGAGAAGGACCTTTGAGGAAGTGGAATAATGTACTCTAATGGCAGAAAGTGTTTTCCCGCCCCACAGCTAGTTAAAGTGTCTCTAACAGTTGGGCCAAAAAGGGAAGAGCTGTTAAAAGGTGCACTGACAAACGAAGACTTGAAGAGCTCTACAAAATCACACAAATGCAAGGTCTGCCTCCTTAAGGAAATGCCTAAACCTGCTGCTCTCATCATTCCTTCAGCTACAGGTGAAATAAGCCTCATGGAAGAATTGGATGCCAGGGTAGCTAACTGAGAGGTTACCGATTCTCATACCTCTTCAGAAACAGCTCCTGACAGAGTGTCTGGCAGCTCCTTTATCAGATCTCTTTGTAATCTAGTGAAGTGTGCCAAGTAGTTCAAGGACCATAGGTCAAAGGTTGATGAAGCATAAACTCGCTTCCTGAATCTAGCCATCATCCATGACTCCTTATTTGGGGGGGGGGGGGGGTGGATAGAGGAACTCTCTTCTGTTAGTTCTTTTTTAGTCACTGCCACTACCACCAAAGCATCTACAGAAACTCCCTTTGTCCAGAGGGGTTTGTTCTCTGGGGCTGTTATGATTTTGTCTGGTCTCTTGGGAATTGGTTCAGTAGTGTCAGGAGCCTTCCACACCCAACTAGATATCAATTTGAGAAGCTCTTCAGTGGGTGGGGACAGCCAGGAAGTAGATGGGCAAGTACCAAAAGCCTGCAGGTACATGGATTCCTCGGTCAAAGGGTTTAGGGATTTCCAACCACCTCTCTGTTTAAATATCTCCAGGACATCTACAAAGGAGACATTGTCAGGTAATCTGGGGGACCTTCGCCCTCATCAAAATCCGAGTCTTCTGTGATGGACACCTCTGGAGAGTCCAAGTGTTTCCTCTTACACAATCAGTGGGAACATCTGGGGAGGTTTCGGAAGAAGGATTATGCTGTTGAGTGACCTGAGGTTGGAGTACCTGCTGACCCTGTGGCGGAGTTGGTTGATGCTCCAGGCCCAGAGCAGTCAGGGATGGAAGCTCCAAGGAGGAAAGGAACCAACCTAGTACTAGAAGTAGCCAATTCCCTCTTCATGGCCTTAAAGGCTGACCCCCCCTCCCCCACTGAACAGAAGAAATGCACTGGAGTCAAATGCAAAAAACTCAGTGCCAAAGCTCCCCCATGTCCTGATGAGGTCCCCCTAGAGACTGAAGTTGGAACCAAACTCATCCATGTCGATTCACTGAGATGCAGAAGTGGCTCTGATAAAAAGGGAACAGTCTCCAATAAGTCAGAACTGACAGTCAGTCTGCGGCCCCAAGAGGACTCCGGTTCTGACACAACTGGACAGCTCAAGGCAATCATCCATTCTGAAGAAAAAGATATGCTCGGAACTGACAGGAACAGTCCCAGAAGGCTTGGAACTGAGGTCTCTACAGTCCCTGTGGAGGTTATAGGGGAGTGGAAGGTGTCGGTGCCTGTTCTGAAGGGGTATGAACCAACTGAGTACCTGATACACCTTTAGCCCAAAAGATTTTTATCACCAACTTCTCCATATGAAGTTCAGTTAGACTCCTGGAAGAATGAGCAGAGATGAGCGAGGGGGGTGTGGGTCTGTCTAAAAATGGATATGGTGGCCTGTCAGCAAAGGGGTCCAGTGACAGTGAATACTAAGTTCTAGGAAGTGAAGTAAAGGAAAGGGAAGCCAATTATTCCAGTACCAACAAGGGAGTCGGTACCAAGGAAATAGAAATTCTTGTCTGCTTCGAGGTCAATGATTTTGATGTTGGTTCTGATGTTTTCTTCTTTTTGGGGCTGAGCACCAAGGAAGTGCTTGGTACCAAGGCACAGCATTTCTTCACCTCTGAGAATCTAGAGGAGGAAGAAGAGGATGAAGTATATACAGATTTGAAGTTTGGTCTTAACTGGAGATCTAGATATGGCCTCCCCAAAAGAGGAGGGAAGAAGGCCTTTCAGTATGAGTTTGTTTTTCCTATATATGAACGCTTGGTGACTGAAGCATGGCAGACAGAAGAGTCCTCTTCCAGATGAGCAGGACCCAAGCAATATATGCAAAACAAATGCTGGTCTGAAAAAGGAATTTTGTAACTTTATTTCATGCATTTTTTGAAGCCTTCTCTTTATCTGTCATATCTTACAGAAATCAGTGAGAGCAACTAACACACACACACACACACACACACACACACACACACACACACAGGGGGAAAGTACACCACGCACAGAAGAAAACCCAAACAAAGGACAGAAAGAAGGAAGACAATTTTTTTTTTCTTTTTCTAAAGTTACCAACAATGGTAATAGGAGACTTACCTAATGGTAAGAGAGAGGGTAAAGATTACCAACAACAGTAACTAATTAATAGTAGTCAAGGGGAAGAGAACAGGTGAAAGAATTGAAGTAATTTGCCTAAAAAAATGGATGAAAGCTATACAAAGGGTGCAGTAGGGTAAAAGAAGGCTAGAAACTAGGTAAGAAAGAAAAAGGAATGATTTTACAAAAAAAATATTTAGTTAACTGTTGAGGCTTGACAGAGAGATGGAGAAACCATGTCTGAAGCTGAAAGAGGCAAACAAGACCTGGGGTAGTCTATCCTATGCATTGTGGGTAACAAATGTGCTTGAGAGTTTTTGCAGTCAACGAGCAATGTAAATGGCTGAGTCGGTTCCGAAGGATCTGAACTGAACCCACAGGTTGATGACAATATGAAGACTGACATATTCAGATTCATATTTCTATGGCAGAAAGGGTCTTCCCATCTTGCTTACTTCTGGAGAATGTGTCCTTGACTTTAAGCCTAAAGAATGTTAAGCCATCACATGGGGCACTGTCAAAGGACATCTTGAAAAGTCAGACAAATGCATCCAGGCATGTCTTCTAGTAGTTATGTAAGTGCCTATGGCTTTCAAAGTGCCCTCCAACATGTTAGAAATCAGGAGCATCTGCACACTGGAAAGGCATTGGAGGGTGAAAAGCTGAGAGTCCAAGGTTTTGTTGTTCTCTGCAGAGATGGACCCTGAACAAGATATGGATTGTCAAATCTCTCTGAAATCTTGCCCTGTGTGCCAAGTAACTCAGCACCCACAGAGCAAATCTTACTTAAGATTACATCTGCATTCCAAATCTGTTCAATGTCCTGGACTTTCAATTGAGGGGGTGGGTAGAAGAGCTTTCTTCAACAAGTTCCTTCTTAGTGGCAACCACCATCACCACCACCATCATGGAAGAAATGGTGGAAACCTTATTCCAATGTGGTAGTCTTTGGGTGACACTTAAAACCCATCTGGTTTGTGAGGAATTGGTTCAGCCACATCCTACTCATTCCATATCTGCTTTGAGATCAGGTCAACCATCTCATCAGCAGGAGAGACCACCCAAGAAGTAGACAGACTGGACCCAAAAACCTGGAACAACTGACTCTTCTTGGGAAGGGGCATCAGTGGACCACCTATCCTTCTGTCTTAAAATTTTGAGGATCTCACAGAATGAAACATCCTGAAGTGGGGTTCGGATGGACCCATCCCCATCATCGAAGTCAGTGTCTTCTGTTAATGTCTCATGAGGGGAGTCAATGTGTTTCCTCTTATTTGCATACATTTGAGGAAAATCTAGCATGAGATGTTCCAGCAAAGACTCAGAAGAGGGAGAAGGAGTCCTGAATACAGACTGTCTCAAGGCTCACAAGGACAGCTGTCCCAGCAGGATGGGAGGAGTAGGATCAGGACCCAAGGGTATTCTTTGAGGATGGGTGGAGCTAAGTGAAGAAGAGAAATCCACTCATCCTACATGGAGCATGACCTCTTAAAAGCCTCAAACATCAAAGCTGAGGGACAACCCAAAATCAACCCAGATGGAATTGAAGAAGCTGCTCCAGGCAAATACTTCTACTCTACCAGGCTATGAGACCAATTTCAGAGTTGAGCCATCTAGCAGTGAGGCTCTGAAGGGAAAAACAGCTCTAAAACCTTCAGACTTCAACCTAAACCCCCCCAAATCCAGTGCTGATGCTTCAACCTAGAGACCCTTCTGAATCTGATCCACTCAGAGTGAATCAGACTAGAAAAGGCATCAGACTGGAGTAGAAGACAATCAAGTCTTTGTATATGATGTAAAGAAGCCTTGGGTAGCACTCAGATCCACAGCCTCCAAACCTGCAAGACAGACTGGGGTAGGAGTGAGGGGAAGTACCTACTCTCATGGGTCCAGCAGTGGTCAGAGCCAGAAGAACCCCAAACTCAATTTGGGTCATGAGGAACTTCCTCATCATCCAAAGTACATCTGCTTTGGAGAGATTTCTGGTAGACAAGACTGACCAAAAAGAAAATGCTGTGGATGGGGGTCTGCAGGATCTGTAAAAAGATCACTCTTGCAAAAATGGGGAGTGAAACCTTAAGGAAATGGGCTCTCGGGAGAACATAGGCTGTGGTACTGGAGTAGTACTGAATTCAGCAAGTATTTGCTTCGAGAATGGGGTCTGATCTGAAGACTTAGTAATTTTTTGAGCCAGAGCCAAAGAAACAGCAGATGAGGAAGAGCAGTCCAGGAAGCACTTCCCAGAATTCTTGGGATTCTTCCTTCATCTACTGTTACCTTTCTCCCCTTATACCTGTCAGACAGCTTCTTGACACAGGGAAAAAATGAGATACAGCACAGTGGACCTGAGACGAACCTCCCACATAAGCAGGGAGAAGCCCTTCAAGATAAGTTTGTTCCTGAGTTTGTTGATGGCCCTAGGACCAAATGGAGTTCAGATGGTGCAGATGATACACTGCACATCCAAGCTGGCAGCTCCAAGAGAGTAGATGCACTGTAAGTGAGAGTCACAATTTGGAATCCTTTGGCCACAGGCCACACATTTTTTGAACCCTGATAGTTTGCTGTCCATCCTGGAAAAAAAAACACAGTGAAAGACAAATAGTACTCAAGGTACCACAGCAGCCAACAATTCTTTGGCTACAATGTCTAGAGTGGTTAAAGTTGGATACAAGTTCAAATCCAAAGACACATCTGTTGAGGAATGGAAGGAAGAGACATCATCAGATCCTGAGAATATGAAGCATTGTAGATACCCCATACAGCAATTTACCTCTGTCAACCCATTTTTGAGAATAGCAGCAGGAACAAACAAAAATTCAGAACTTAGAAGAGGATTCAAATTTTCATTTTTTAAATCCTCAGAAAAATTCTGGTTATGTGACCAAGCATACCTTCTCAATACAACAGAAACAGCTACATTTCTAGCAACTGAGTCAGCACCTTCCACAACAATTCTCAAAACATATTTCAAAAATAAAGTCACAGTAGAAACAATCTCATTTGTATAACACTTAGTTCAACAGGCAAAGTGCAACAAGGTCATCAAAACTGTAAGCACACTGGAACTGCAAAATAAACATCCATCTAAAGCCTAGATAATTTAAAATTCTAAAGACTAAATTACTAGACTGAGCCAAATGCTTTCCTTGAGATTCTAACCATTTTCCAATTTTATATGGAGGGTGTAAGGTTTTAAGAAGCCAAGGATCTCTTTTTTGAGTTAGGAAATGGAAAAATCACAACTGGGTCAGCTGACAAAGGAGCAAAGAGAGCTGCACGTTACGATTACACTTTGGATTTCCTCATACCCTTTTCAGGAACTGGTTCTCTAGCCAAAGAAGTTTTCCATGCAGTTTTACAGACATCCTATAAGGCTGCTAACAGGATGAACAGCCAAAAGATTTGGAATCCCAACCTCAATAAGATCATAAACTCTGCCAACCTATGACTCATCTCCAGATTGCTTCCAGTCAAATACATCTATAAACAAAGCTAGCATCTGTGGAAAGATAAACATCTGCTTGGGTTTTTGAACCTGTCTGCCTTTAGAAGGATTAGATTGGATGGACTCAGAGTGCTCATTAGTGTCTGCATCAGAATCCCTGTCAAAATTTGTAGCAAAACACTTAGCTAAGGAAATTGCACCAGTCCTACACATGGCACTAACCTGTCTGCATTGTGATGACGTTTCTTCTTACAGTGAATTATACTAGTGGATAAAATATCTGGGTACTGAGTATTCTGCTAGGCAAGGGGTCTCTTCCTCTGATCCTTCCAGCTTGTAAAGGGTTTGAGTTTCCAGTAACTGAACCAGACACTGGAACATCCCAGGCAGCGCTATATGACCCCCATGTCATGCAGGGCTGTGGGCTTGCACCACAGGGTGACTGGGAAAAAGTAAGTGGTTAATGAGTTAGATTAAGGCAGCAACAAATTCACAAACTATAGGCTGAGGGGGGGGGGGGCAGCTTTATCAAGATCCTTATCAAATCAGAGGGGAAAATAACATCCAAAATAATACACTGACACTATTAAAGACTGGCTATAGGCAGCAATAATAGAAAATATAAACTGTGTCCCAACATACAACAAAGCAAATAGGGCTAAACTGCATAGCACATAGCAGAATCAGTTTAAAATATGATAAGCCTTTTCTACAACCTGCACAGTGTACTAAACAGCACACCCAGTCATAGTAGCAAATAAAATTCACTTGTCCAGATAGTGTCAAAATCAAATATGCCATTAACTCAGATATTTTAAAGCAGCATAAATATGCATTTAATTAGAGATTCTCTTGTTAGAAATGAAAAATTCTCCAATGAAAATGCAAATAAAGTAATCTGCGGTACAACCTTGATTTAACAATAAAATAGCTATTGTATGTTAAAGCTACTTATTAATACCATATACATGAAGAAAAAGTGAAAAATACAATCATTTCCAGTCAGGACTTCAAAATGAAGCAGATAAAGAACAGAAACAACAGATGTGATTAAACCACAGCTCTGTATGAACGAGACAGTCCCTAGGTTCAACTCATACCACAGAAAAAGAAGTTATGTACTTACCATAACGTTCCATGTTTGTAGACCAGCTCACTTACATTCTTGCTGGATGGGTTTGAAGCTGATATTCGGCTCTGACTCGGCCGATACTAAAGCTCGAGAGCTTTTACTGGCTCGAGGCTAGCCCCTATCCCATGGTGCCTCATGGCAAATCCCCAGATCTAGTTTGCAAGAAAGCAATAAATACCTTTCAGGTAAGGCCAGTATAAGAGCTGCATAACTGCAGACAAAGGATTTAGAAAATATAATCCATGTCAGCTGGACAACCAAAGAGAACCATGTCAGTCAGCACCAGTATAGTCCACCAGATCCCCCAAAAAACAGGAAGGGGGTTGGAGGAGGGGATACAAGAATGTAGGCGAGATGGACTACGAACATGGAACATTATAGTAAGTACATAACTTCTTTATGTTATGTAGTCCTATCTCGCCGTAATTCTTGCTGGGTGGGACAGTATCACTAGCACCTATATCCCACGTGGCTCAAGCGAAAAGACTCTTCAGCACAGTGGCCCCAAAGGAAGACCTGTCCCAGGAGGCCAAATCCAATTTGTAATGATTGACAAAAGTATGTGGCCTTGCCCAAGAAGCTGCGGCACAAATGGTATTAATTGGGAGCCTAGATCTAAAGGCACATGAAGTAGTTACAGCTCTAGTAGAGTGACCTTTAACTTTGACAGGTAATTGTTTGCCAGCTTGCTGATAAGCAAAATATATGCAATCCGAAAGCCATCTTGAAAGAGTAATCTTAGAAACAGGCAAGCCATTCTTTTTGTCAGAAAAGGAAACAAAAAGGTGATCTGATTTTCTGATTTCTTTAGTCCTGTGTAGGTAAAACCTGAGTATTCTGTGAACATCTAACTGGTGTAGTCTATACTCTGACTTATTAGAGTGAATTGGAAAAAATGCAGGTAGCTCAATAGTAATATTGAGATTGTGCACTGAGCAAACTTTGGGAAGAAAGGAAGGGTTTGTCTTGACAGAGACTCTATCCTTGTGAAAAATAATGTAAGGAGGTTGGATAGTTAGACCTTGCAGTTCAGAGACTCTCCTAACAGATGTTATGACTACTAAGAATAATGTTTTCCATGACAACAATTTTAGGTCTGATGACGAGGATGGCTCAAAGGGTGCAGACATCAAAGATAAGAGGACTAAGTTTAAGTCCCAGGCTTCTAATGGTTGTTTGATTGGAGGCCTGAGAAGAAGAACTCCTTTTAAGAAAGTTTTACACAAGGAGTGCTGCATGACTGGATTTCCCATGAAGCCAAAGTAGAAATTGGAAATGGCAGCTAACTGAACTCTAACTGTAGTGGTTGCCACTCCTTCATGAAAAATTGATGCTAGGAAGGATAAAACAGATTTTATAGGAGCCATATATGGATCTAAGCCCGGTTCGTAGCCCAAAAAGAAAACCTTTCCCATTTGCTGGAATATAGTTTCTGAGCGGAAGCTTTATGGGATGTAATTAGAATGTGTTTGACCACAGGGGATAGAGGAATACACCCGGCTATTTGTGGAACTGGAGCAGCCATGCTGTCAATTTGAGGGTGTAGATGGAGGGGTGGAACTATCCCGATTGGGGAATCAGGAGATCTGCAGATGGGTCCAGAATCCATGGTTCCTCCAAAAGGTAGGGCCACAGGAAGGGAAACCAAACTTGTCGAGGCCAGTAAGGAGCAATGAGGATCAAGGAACTACTCAACTGTCTTGCTTTCTGAATTACTTTTGGGATGAGTGGAAAAGGAGGAAAGGCATAACGAAGTCCCCAATCGTGAACTAGAGCATTCCTGGGTGACATCCCCGGATGGGGAATGAGGGCAAAGTAGCTGCTGCATTTGGTGTTCAGGAGAGTGGCAAATAGGTCGCAGCAAGGCTGGCTCCATCTGTGAAAGATCTCTTTCGCAACCACTGGATTCAGGGACCACTCGTGTGGCATCAGAATTGCTCAGATGAGTTTGTCTGCTATTATGATGGATTTTCCCTGGATATGCATTGCTATCAGAAAGCGTTGAGTATCTATCATCCATTTCCAAACTCTTAAGGTCCCTCGGCAAAGTGGGTAAGACTTGGTTCCCCCTTGCTTATTTATGTACCACACGACAGACATGTTGTCTGACTGAATCACAATTGTCCCAGTGGGAAGGGAGGTGTGAAGTGCTTGCAATGCATATAGCACTGCTCTCATCTCCAGAACATTGATGTGCAAATGGTTCCCATAGTTCTGCCAAGTACCTTGGACTGTCATTCCCAGATAATTCCCCCACCCCCTATCTGGGAAGCATCTGTGGTCAGAACTGCTTTCTCTTGGGGAGGAACAAGTGGATGACCTTGGATAAGTTGTTTTGTGTGCAACCACCATGTCAGATACTTTCTGCATGTGTTTGTTATCAAAATCTGGTGAGACAATGGAAGGTCTTGCATCGACCATTGGGCAGATAGCAGCCACTTGAAGTATCATCATGTGTAGGTGAGCAAGAGGAACCAATAGGATGGCGGAAGCCATTGCCCCTAGGACTTGAAGGACTACTCTGGCCTGAAATTTTTGTTTGTTTAGCAAGGATCTGACTTGATTGCGTAGAGACTCCACTCTTTTCTGTGTTAGCCTTACTGACATGGTGGTTGTGTCTATTTATGAGCCTAAATATACAATGTGCTGTGAGGGAGATAAGACTGACTTTTGTAGGTTGACAGTGATGCCTACATTGGCGCACAAGGATAGAGTCTTGTCCCTGGCCCTGATAAGTTGATACTTGGTGGTAGCAGCGAGGAGCCAGTCATCTAGGTACAGAAACACCTGGAATCTTTGACATCTCAGGTGAGCTGTTACCACTGCCATGCATTTGGTAAACACTCTGGGGGCTGTAGTGAGGCCAAAGAGCAGTGTTCTGAACTGAAAATGACTTGCTCCCAGCCTGAAGCGTAAGTGTCTCCTGGAGTGTCTGTCCATTTTGATGTGGTAGTACGCATCCTGGAGATCGACTGAGCACATCCAGTTGTCTTTCCTGATAAAGGGAAATATCAACTGCAGAGTGACCATTTGGAACTTTGATTTCTTTACATGCTTGTTAAGCCTGTTGAGATCTAGAACTGATCTCCAGTCCCCTGTCTTTTTTGGAACTAAAATGAATCGAGAGTAAGTTCTGGATCCTACTTGCTCTGTGGGGACTTCTTGGATGACTCTTTTTTGCAGCAACGAGATGATCTCTGACATTGCACGGTCTAATTAGATGGGTGGTACTTCTGGTAGAGGCCAGTTTGTCGGGGGTTCGGAAACAAAGGGGATCAGGTAACCTCTGGATATTATTGTGTGTAACCAACGATCCTGAGTGACAGCCAGGTGCTTGGGTACAGTGATAGATGACCCCCGACTGCCTCCAGAACAGTTGGGCAACCCTTCAGGGGCAATAGAAGGGATCATCAGAGAAAGTTTCTCTGTCTCCCTGATGCTGCAGACCTCCTCTGCCACAAGGGTAGCGTCTTCCATTATATCCTCCCCCTCTGCCTCTGGGGGAGAGCTGACCTTGTGCCTGAGGGAAACCTTTTTGGGATTTACGGAACCATATTTTCCCTCCTTTATTACTCTTGGGATAGGGTCTGGACAGGAGAGAGAAATGGACTCTGACAGCAGATAAGGTTTTTCCTGCTCACACCTAATCAAAGTCTCTTTCACTTGGGGTCCAAAAAGAGATGACCCATCAAAGGGAACGTTAGTGAAGGAAGACATGAAGGATTCTGTAAAATTACAAAGACGCATCTATGAATGTCTCCTGAGGGATATTCCTGCTGTGGCTGCCCTACGCGCTCCATCTGCCACATATGAGATCAGCCTCATGGAGGAGTTAGCTATGGAAGTAAGGGTGGAGAGCTGCGCAGAAACCTTATCCATGGAACCTGGAGCTACTGAACCCTGGAGGGTGTCTCCTAACTCTTTCAGGACATCCCTCTGAAGACAAGTAAAATAAGTCAGGTAATTCAGCAATCTTAGTGTAAATGCCACTGAAAAAAAGTAAGCTTCCCGTACCTATCCATCGTCCTGGACTCCTTGTTAGGAGGATGGATATTAGAAGATGTTTCGGATAATTCCTTCTTGGTGGCCGCTGCTACCACCATAGCATCAACTGGAACTCCCTTACTAAGGAAAGACTTGTCCTCAGTTGCTGTCATAAGCTTATTTGGCCTCCTCGGGACGGGCTTCACTAAATCTGGAGAGGTCCATGCTTTCCGTGATATGACCCCCTAAAGTTGGTCATAAGGCGGTGTCACCCAGGAGGTGGAAGGTCGGGAACCAAAGGCCTCAAGATACACTGATTCATCCTCAGTAAGGTTAGAGGTCTTCCAATCACCCCCCTATCTAAGGATTTCTAGGATGTCAGAAAAAGAGACATCCTCAAAGTGGGATCTAGGGGACCCTTCTGATTCCTCTAAATCAGTGTCTGATGTGACAAACTCAGGTAAGTCAACATGCTTCCTCTTACACAGCCTCTTCCGAGGGAGCTCTCCAGTGGGATAATCTGGGGAGGTCTCGGAAGTGGGGGCACCTCCAATGGGGGGCTACGTGGGCCTCTGGTTCCCTATGCTGTGGGGGTGGCAGGGGGGAAGAGGTTGTTGCCTGCTGCTGGTGGGACACATGTTCCAATGGAATGGCATTAGCAGAGGATAAAGCCTTCTCTATCGCTTCGAAAGCCTTCCAACCCCTGCTCCGAAGAAGACCTCTGCTCCGAGGAGGCGGATGGTCGACTCCTATCAAGAGGGAACGGCTCCGAAGCAAAAGTGGGAGCCGAGCTGAGTCAAGTCGAGGGTCCGAGAGGGAGGGTCAGTTCCAACAAGAACCCAGGGTGACTGTCCCCCTCGGAGTCGACATGAGAGCGTCGGCTCCCAGATCCCTTGGCTCCAGACTGAGCCATCAAGGATAGAGTAATTGGCTCTGAGGAAGCAGGTTGAATCCCTGGAGCCGACGGGTCCGAAACAGATGAACCTGAAGTAATAGGCTCCAAGAGCGAAGCAGTCGGAGGAGGAACAGTTGTCGGTAAGAGGGTCAGCTCCGAAACCTTTGGGTCCAGAGGGGCCAATTTCCTTGCCAGAGCAGGATACGAAAGCAACCTCTTCACCACCTGCTCGATGTCCTCATCAGATAGAGTCCCGGAGGATCTAGTGGAGACAGAAGGAGATCTCCTTCTCTCCAAAACAGGAGATCTCAAGGTGGGAGACACTACCTCGATGTCAGGTAAAATTTTCGGTACCGAAAATTGTCTCTGAGCCGATGAAACCGACAGCACCGAAATAGATGAAGCTGAGTCAGAACCGGAACTTTTTGGCTCCGATGTTTTAGTCTTTTTTGTCAGCTCCAAAGCTGGGGCCGATGATTTTCTCTTAGAAGATTTTGGAGCTGCCTGACCAAGTTCCAGCTGTTCCCAGAAAGAACTGGTCATGAGACCCCTATCAATGAGTTTTCTCTTTCTCTCATTTAAAACTCTAGTGTTAAATGCATGCCACTGGTGTTGCTGTCTGTAAGAAACATTTTCTGCGCACACCTGTCACACTATTTGAACCCCGAAGGGTGATGATCCTTAAGCTCCCTATCCTTATCTTTTGACATTCCGAGAATCAAAAATACAAGTTAGATAACAATACTAAAAGCATTAACTACAATAATAAAGTGAGGAAAAGAGAAGAAGATAACTTTTTTTTTTTTAAAACAGTCACACACATACAGGGAGGAAAGGCCCTCTAACTTAAATGGGCACTACAACCCTCTAACGTAAATGGGCCATATAGTCCTAAGGGGGGAATAGGGGTCGAAGAACTTTCAAAAACAGTCACACAAGAGACAAGAAACTACATATAAATATATATATATATATATATATATATGTAGATATATATATATATATGTAGATATATATATATATATATATATATATATATATATATATATATATATATATACACATATATAAAGGATAGAAAAAGTAAGTAAAGACTATATTTAGCAAAAAAAAGTTTTACTTAGCGAATGAGCCAGTAAGACACAACGTTGAAGCTTTTGCAGCAAACAAGATCTGGGGATTTGCCATGAGGCACCATGGGATAAGGGCTAGCCTCGAGCCAGTAAAAGCTCCCGAGCTTTAGTATTGGCTGAGTCAGAGCCAAATATTGGCTCCGAACTCATACAGCAACAATTACGGCAAGATAGGACTACATAACATCCTCGGTTTCCCATTAAAAGTCATAGAACAGTTTTGAAAAGGTTTGTAACGTCTTATAAAAAAACAGAATAGTAAGTTGGAATTCCAAGAACACACACACATAGATAGATATATATATATATATATATATATATATATATATATATATATATAGATATATATATATATATGTGTGTGTGTGTGTGTGTGTGTGTATATATAGATATAGATGTATGCACACACACACACACACACACACACATATATGTATACACACACACACACACACACACACACACACACACACACATATATATATATATATATATATATATATATATATATATATATATAACAAAACAGAAATAAATAAAATGTATATAATAATAAAGTGAAAAGGAAATTCCAAAATGTCTGAAAACTGTAAATCCACCAGTGGAGGCTGCTGAGGAGATTCAGCTGTGATTCTTAAAGATGGCACTAAAAGACTGAACAAATGACTTCCTGTCAGGATTTCCTTGATAGGAGGGGCTTGGACAATCCTCTGTCACAGGGGGTCAGAGGAGGGAATTCTGAGTCAGAAAAGCTACCGGTGTGTGGGCTTCTGCAGACAAAAGAACATTTATGCCACTGAGTTAGTCTGAGTGGTAAACATCTCTTTTTGCAGGTAGACTTTGTAAACAATCACTACACCGTTTCACAGGTAGTTTCATTTTCATGAATATGTTGAATATAATGACGTTTTAACACAGTTGCTTAAAATGTCTCATTACACCTCTTTTTTTCTGTTCTTATCTAGCCGTTCTCTTGGCTGTTATAGTTAACCTTTAATAAAAAAAAAAATGAGCATAAAATAATTTTTACAAATCAAACAGCATCCTCTGTGTATCCTCTATATAAATGACACATTCCTTTATTTAACAACACTGATCATAAAGAAATCATCTCAAATTTTACCAGTAACTTAGTCAGGGGAGAACAAAGGACTGCAAAAACTGAGCCTCTTGGTAAATAAAGACAAAATAAAAGTTACAATGTTCAGAGCCATAAAAGTATGGCAAATTAAATGAAAACTGGAGACATTATAGAGCCAGAAGATGTGAAACTGAAACCAGTGTACAACTTCAATTAAGTCATAGACTGTTAGACCCATCAGTGACATAAGCACCACGTATCCAGAAAACTGTCAACAAAATTTATATAATTTTCTGTTCATGCAAAATTCTCATGTATGTACACTGGAGTTCTGATGTAATGCATATATTTTAACCCTTTGCCCAGTTGGTATCTCAGTGAAGCTGACTTACACAGTATATAGGATTGATGTACCAAAAGCATTAAGCTGTAGAAGTTTAACCTTAATTTGTCAAATAAAGCTTCAATATGTTGTTGTTATCTGTTTTTTTTTTTTTACTAAGTAATTTATAAATGGGTCATGCCTGAAAAGGTCCAGTGGTCCAGGTCATTTACCTGCAAAGAAGAATTTAATTAAGTAACTAAACACACTGATTCCAGTTCACACCTTTAATTGTCAAAAAATTAGCTGCATTTTAGTTTTACAATTTTGAATGAAAGATATTTAAGGTAGCCTTCTGAATATAATTGCTATTTTAAAGACATCCTCTCCTCTGAGTAACTGTTGAAAATGTATAAAATAAAACAAGTGTGTTATAACCACATAATTCACAATTTAAAGAATCTATTCTAATACACTACATATGAGGCATGACTTACAAAACAATTTCACAGTTAGGCTGCATGCACAGCATTTAAAATTCAGAACAGCATGTCCTTAAGGAACCAATCAAGTTTAATCTATATAATTAGACAAAGGGAATCTTGTTCACCTCTTCCAATCTTCTGGTAGGATGCAAACACGTAACTAAAATTAAAATGTGATGTTAGTCACATTACTACACAGAAACTTCTTCTTTCGGCTGCTCCCGTTAGGGGTCACCACAGCAGATCAACTGTTTCCATTTTTTCCTGTCCTCTGCATCTTGTTCTGTCACACCAACCACCTGCTTAGGGGTCGCCACAGCAGATCAGCTGTTTCCATTTCTTCCTGTCCTCTGCATCTTGTTCTGTCACACCAACCACCTGCATGTCCTCTCTCACCACATCCATAAACGTTATCTTAGGCTTTCCTCTTTTCCTGTTACCTGGCAGCTTCATCCTTAGCATCTTTTTCTCAATATACTTTGCATCCCTCCTCAGCACATGTCCAAACCAACGTAATCTTGCCTTTCTGGCTTTGTCTCCAAACCTTCCAACCTGGGCTTACCCTCTAATATACTTATTCCTAATACTGTCCATCCTCATCACACCCAGTGCAAATCTTAACATCTTCAACTCTGCCACATCAAGCTCTGACTCCTGCCTTTTTATCAGTGCCACTGTCTCCAACCCATATAACATAGCTGGTTTCACTACCCTCTTGTAGACCTTCTCTTTCACTCTTACTGGTACTTTGTCTGTCACAAATCACTCCTGACACTCTTCTCCACCCACTCCATCCTGCCTGTACTCTCTTCTTCACCTCTCTTCCGCACTCACCATTACTCTGAACTGTTGATCCCAAGTACTTAAACTCATCCACCTTCGCCACCTCTACTCCCTGCATCCTCACCATTCCTCTATCCTCCCTCTCATTCACACACATATATTCTGTCTTAGTCCTGCTGACCTTCATTCCTCTTCTCTCTAGATCATATCTCCACCTCTCCAGGGTCTCCTCCACCTGTTCCCTACTCTCACTACAGATCATAATGTCATCTGCAAACATCATAGTCCACGGGGACTCCTGTCTGATCTCGTCTGTCAACCTGTCCATCACCATTGCAAATAAGAAAGGGCTCAGAGCTGATCCACACAGAAACTAATCTATAATATATAAGCATTAATACAAAAATGAAGCTTTTAACTATCTGAGAGCACACACCTGCTGTTCAGAAAAAGTGACATTATTTATCATGATCACCTGTTGTGGTTGATTACAGAATATGTACATTACTCAAAGTGATGTCTGCAGTCCTTCTACTAAGTTATAAATATGCAGTAAACAGTTCTGCATTCACTGAACATCTAAGCAACATGTAGCACTGTCAACTACATTTAGTACACCTCCACAGTTCACAATGGAAGCATGTCACAGAAAACATTTTTGGACTTACCCACAGGGTTGATGTAGCATTCCATTCCTCAAGGAGAAAGCATTACATCTATTTAGGATACAGTTCTCTAACTCTGATGTAAACAGATTACCACTCTGATTTTATCATCACTAAGTAATGAAAAACAAACTTGACTGTAAAGCTACCAATTTATTAGTCTTAAATCTGTAATGAACATCATTTTGTCCTTCAAACTCTTCAAAGCATACTCTATTTACTTGCATGTCTACTCCTTCCCTGGGATTCAGAAATACTCAATGCATTTTGGTAGAAGAATCTGGCCAAAAGTGTCCATGTACAGGTAGGGGGCACTACTTTATTAGATATGCATAAGCAAGAGGCTGTTCTTGGTGGCAGTCATCACAAAGTTGCACATCATCACTTGGCTGCCAGTAACACTGGACAGAAACAATTCCCTGACACAGGCCTGCCTATATCCACTGCAGAGGAACCCAACAACACAGCACCTATGAAAACACATAAACATAACCAAATGTATGATTAATCCCTTCACCAGCACCTGCAACAAGGTGAAATGAGTCCTGTATAACAGAATTCTGTGGAAAATCTATTGTCAACATACCTTGAGCAGACTGACTTTTGCTGTTCTACTCCTTATGTTCCTATACCAACAAAGAAGCCATGCTCATAAGTTGTATGGCAATGAGTTGTAAGTGTAATTAGGATCCTGCCACATATTACAAATACCCATCTGGGGCACTGCCAACTAATATTCAAAACACTCTGTGCAGTTCACCAATCAAGTCCAGAACTCTACTGTGGATACAAGAACTATCTAGATTCCCATGATAGAAATTTCAGGAACTTTTTATGTCTGTTGATTGTGATCCTGTTTGTGGAGCTCATCTGTGTCCCTCTGTTCCTGTGACATGTGGGTTGCCTTGGTGAATGCATGCAGTTATGTCAGTGACCCTTCTAATGACCTATTCATATGCCCTATTTTGGCCACCAACATCAAAGATCTCTCATAAAAGGTGTTATCAGATGTCCTCATGGAAGTCCCTATAAGACCTCACTTTCTGTCAGACATGCTAATATTGGACCTACAGCAGCATTTCATTCTCTGCCTGTACAAAATAAAATAAAAATAACAGCATTCCGCAATCATACACCTCTCTTGACTGTTTGTGTACCCAACAGAGTTTCTGCTCCCTCTGTATTTTGTAATTCCACAAATTGCTCAACGTCAAACTTCCATAGCATGATGAGCATAATAATAGTCCCAGCTATGTTAATCGTGTAGTTTCAAGGCTGTTCGTTAAAGGCATTATGCCAATAACCTTATTCAGAGCAAATGTTCTAAAGTAACACTTTTTATCCTCATACAATTCACCTATTCCATGCTATAAGGCTTACTCAAAACTATGCACTTACATCAGTAGCTACAAAGTGCTGTGCACATGCATAGGTGGGCCAATAACTCTGGTAGGGACATGGGGAATAGTTCTGTAATACTATGGCCTACAGAGGTGTTAATGTGCAGAGGTGGCTACATATGTAGATACTGTGCTGACATTATAGTACTGTCATGATCTATTTCATATTCTAACATCATCATGTCATGTCATGTATGGTAGCACTACTCTATGGTGGTCCTGCATCTTGTTGTGCTAATAAGGTGCCCCATGATGTGCATCACATGTCAACAGCATCAACATGCCTGGACACAAGAGGCCACTTGTTGTAACTGGATTGTAACCTGCTAATTGTTATAACTTCTGAGGGCAGCAAATATAGTGAGGCAGCTACCAAACACTGCTCTAAACAGAACAAAATATTTCTGCACTTGATGTACAGAGACCACTGGAAGCACCTTCTTTCTGAGAATCTTCAGTATAAAGTGGATGCCTGGTACAGCTTTGCCAGGTTGATAACTGCTGCTACTGGTATAAGCCCCTCTGGTGAGCATTTTGGATACCAGTTCAGTGACTGAAAAAGTGCTATCTTGACCTTCTTCCCCATTGGGAAGAAGAGGTCAGAAAGAATACACCTGAGATGTATGGCGGGTATGCAGGACAACTGCCTGTGTGGACATCACTTGCTAGTCTGTTCTTAGTATACTTCACTGGCACCATATACATGTTGGCCTGCATACCTAACAATACATACTGTCCAACTCCACATGGCTTGTTTTGTCACTGTCACTGTCTCATATATCATACCTACAGGCGCATGCCTGCACACACCATCTTTGGTCTCTTATGGACAACAGAACCATCCTGATACAGTCACAACACCCACAAGAGACCAGGAGTATGGTGCTGCTGTTCCCTTACACACATATTTTCCAACAGGAACATTTGACATTCTATACTTAGTCAGCATTAAGAACCTGGCATAGCTGCATGCCTAGCAGTTACTTAGTCCACCTAGAGGTACCTTTAAAGCCGAAAATAAGAAAAAAGACAGGAGAGTAATGTTTTCTCTGTTTCTTTCTTACTATCCTTTTTTCCTCTCAATTTATGTTACTATTATATGCATCATCAGGCATAGTTATGCCTGTGCTGCAGCAGTGATTCCTGCTTTGTCATGAGACCCATTCATTTCCTGTCAGCTCAGCATGTACCTCCAGTCCTGCATCTCCATCAGGTGACAGAGGTCTTTTAGTGGAGGGAGACCTGGAGGTGGGTCCAGTTCACTATGCTCACAGGAGATACAGGAGGTGATGGACGAGTTTATGGATCAGCAACTTGCCACCAGCACTGGCCACCCGGTGAGGGTCTGTGTGCATCTTGCAAAGTCACACAACTCCCTGGCACTGTTTCCTCTGCTATCTGAAGCAGGGCTTATTGGGGAGAGCAGTCATAGTGGCAAATGGGTCAAACTCAACCAACATGATCAGGTGCTGATCCCAACTATGTCCCTCATCATAGTGTTTGACTTCATTGTGTCACCCCCCCCAGTTTGTTGTCCAGTCCACCTCATCCCCAGTTGTCATCTCTCATGATGTATAGATATTCAGCAAGTGTTCCTTCACTTTTTGTCAGCACACCCACCTGTCTTTGTCTGTTTTATGTTTGTTTGTGTACCCCTGCAACACTTTCCTTCCCTGCAGTCTTGTGTATGTTCCTCTGACATCTCTTCCCCATACTTCCATTTCCTCCTCATTTGAATGAATAAAACTTCAAAGGAACACTGCTGGGAGTCACTTATCAATGGCTGATGCTATACGCCTATCACCATGAATGCGGAGATTGAGTTGTGAATTTGCATATTTGTATTGATGCAACACACTCATTAATGCTATTTGAGAATTCCCCTCTAACTGGAAATGCAAAACATCTTTTGTCCCTCCAATACTGTCACTTACATGAGTGTATTTCTTAATTAGTTAATGGTTAATGCATTAAACTCCTACTTGTTAATTGATAATTACCTTAAGCTGAATTGTGCCACCATCTATATGGCAGCAGTTGTCCAGTTGTGTTAAGGAAGTTTCTAAATTCTAAGGTTTGTTTACAGCTAACCCAATAACCATTTATTTTCTAGCATAAAATTAGAAAGCAGTAGTTTATGGGAACTGGATGCCACATCTTTGATAGCATGCATTTTGCAGGAGAATAATTCCAAAATGTTCTTACGCCAATTGCAAAACGAATGATTTCTTGACTTTCAGCTTCTCTCACAACATCATCTTTGTTTACATAATCTGTGGATTCTCCATCCGTAATGATAATCATAGCACGAACTGCATTCTCCCTTGCTCCATTCTCTGTGGTATATACATTATTCCTAACGAAAAAATATATATCATACTCTTCAGATTAACATCGAAATATTTTTAAACAGTAGAGATGAAGAAAAGTTGCCCTAGCTATAAAAATCATTCTTTCTAGTCATCACTGTCATTTACATACCAAGTTTTTATAACTTGAATCATGAATAACAAATGCTTACCATTTTTAACTATGTGCAATACCAAGTGTTTACCTTTAAAGAGTAATTATAAATGTTAAGTTGTCTATCTCGCCATCGTTCATCCTGGTTGGGATCGGAGCCGATCCTCAGCTCCAACTCAGCCACCTTCTATAGCTTGAGAGCTGTTTACTGGCTCGAGGCTACCCCTTATCCCATGATGCCTAGCACTAGCTACCCAGATCTCATTTGCTGCTTCAGCTGCGAGGTGTCTTTTCTCTGGCTCAGGCTTGTATTAAGTTACTTATAGAACTTTTTCTACTGAGAATTGTATTTTTTCTAGGAGTTATTGTTTATTTTTAGTCCTATAACGTGTTGTATTAGTTTAGGTGTAATTGTAGTCCTTCTCTTAGAACTCGTTTAAGTTAGAGAGTTCTCCCCCTCCCCCTCCTATCCCTTTCTTGTCTGGTTAGTGTTTAGATTACAGGCTTTCCTTCTATCTTCTTTTTAGGTAGCAGTTTGAGTTAGAGGCTTCCTAGTTAAAAAAAAAAAATCTTTAGCTTTAGTCTGTAGATACTGTGTGTTTTTTTCCTTTTTCTGTAATCTGTATTTTGGTTGCTGATTTTGGTTGTTGGCATTTGTGGTAATTTCCTTTTTGGATACAGGATGTCTAAAGAATCCAAGGTGTCTGGATTCAAGAAGTGTGACTCATGCTGTCAGAAAATGTCTCTGACAGATGGGCACACTTCTTGTGTCTACTGCTTAGGCGCTGTGCACCTGCAAGACTCTTGTTCTATCTGCCATGCATTTAGTCCAAGAATTTTGCAGGAGCATAAGAATAAACTTATTCTTAGGGGTCTTTTAAAGCCCCAGGATTCACCGGCCAAGACTCAGCCTGTGAAATCCCCAAAACCTACCAAATCGTCGGCTCCAAGCTCGGAGCCATCATTGTTTCAGACATTATCTGCTACTTCGGTTCCGGCCGGAACCAATGAGACAATCTCCCCATTGGCTCCATCAGAATCTTCGGAGCCGTTGCGGAGCCACAAGAGGCTGAGGTCCCCGTCTCTGGAATCGATACACTTGGCTCCTCTGTCTCCCTTGCTTCAGAGTGAGCACAGTTGCAGATCTTCCCACTCCTCTTGATCCTCTAGGCTCTCGGATTACGATGTGGAGATAGTGGTCAGTAGGTTGCTAACGTCGCAGGCACTTGCCAAGATGTTGTCCAGCCCTCCTCAGCAGGTGTCGGCTCCATCCACTTCTATCGATGTTCCTCCTCTGACTCCCTTGAGCTTGGAGCCAGAGTTCGTTGGGGTTCGAGCAGTGGAACCGTCGGCTCTGATAACTATTTCTCCTTCGGTGCCATCGTCGACTCCAATTCCCTCGATGGTGCCGTCCGTCGAGGGATCTGGGTGCCGGGGCTCCCTCGTCAGCTCCGAGGGGGAGAGTGGCATCGGACCCTTGTCCAACCCCGTTCTCCCTCTTGGAGCTTCGGTGCAGGTGAGCTCGGCTCCTACATCGGCCTTGGAGACATCTCCCTCGGTGTGGAGAAGGATTCCAATTTCCTCGGAACCAGAGCCTTCTCTGCATCATGGCAGGGCCACCGTTGATGTCATGAGGAGTGTGCTGGCCTCTGAATCAGCTCCACTATCGACTCCACCGGCTCCATCCCCTGTAGTGCCTGCGCCAACCTCTGCTCCTCCTCCAGACCCTAAGCATGGGGAACCGGCACTCCAGGGCACCCCATTGGGTGTTTCCTCTTCTTCCGAGGCCTCCCCTGATCATTCAGAGGAGCCCACTCATAAGAAGAAGTGCAAGAGGAAGCACATTGACTCCCCTGAGTCTGACACTTCTGATACAGGCTTAGATGATTCGGAAGGGTCCCCGAGGTCCCCCTCTGAAGATGCTTCCTTCTCGGACATCCTAGAAATGCTTAAGCAGAGGGGGAACTGGAATCTCCTAGCCCCTACAGAGGATGAGTCTGTATACCTGGATGTGTTCAGTTCCCGACCTTCCACCTCCTGGGTTTCTCCGCCTTTCGATCCACTTATGTCAGTGGTGGCTCGAATGGCTTGGTCAGCCCCAGATACAGTGGAACCAACCCCGAGGAGACCTGGCAAGTTTATCACTGCACTCCTTGATAAGCAGTTCCTTACCAAAGGTGTTCCTGTGGATGCCATGGTAGTAGCAGCAGCCACTAAAAGAGAGTTAGCGGAAACGTCTTTGTCTGTCCATCCTCCTAACAAGGAGTCTAGGACTATGGAATAATACGGGAAGCGAATGTTTGCATCAGCGACCTTTTCTATGAGGTCACTGAATTACTTATGCCATTATACCCGGCTTCAGAGGGATCTCCTTAAAGAGCTCGGAGATACCCTTCAAGATCCATCAGCTGAGGGGGCCCAAGCTAAAGTGGCTTCCCAGCTAGCGACCATTAATTCTGTAGTCAACTCCTCCATGAGGCTCATTTCCTATGCAGCCAATGGTGCGAGTTGAGCCACAGGTACAGGCGTGGCCCTTAGGAGACATGCATGGATGCGGCTGTGTAATTTTGTGGAACTCTTTAGAGCGTCATTCACCAACATCCCCCTTTGATGGTTCCTTTCTTTTTGGACCACAGGTGAAAGACATTTTGACTAGGTGTGAGCAAGAAAGAAAGACTCCCTCTGCCATGGGAGTCCATTTTTCCACTCCTTCCAGACCATACCCCAAGGGTCAGAAGAGTGGCAAAAATGTGGTTCTGAAAATCCCAGGGAGCCTCACATGACACACGGAGTGATTTTTCCTCCAATGGCAAAGGGGGAAGCAACAATAAACACCACCCTCGTGGCAGAGGGGGTCCTCAGAACCAGGGCAGCAGAGAATCCTTCTCTGAGAAGCCCTTTCAACATCCCTTAAGGGTTGCCCTGTTGCTCACATCTGGAGGCAGTCGGGGGAAGACTTTCACTGTACCCAAAAGCCTGGCAAAATTTAACGCAAGACAAATGGGTACGGTCAATTATATCCGGAGGTTACAAAATTCCTTTCTCTCAACTCCCCTTACCATCAAGCAAATCCCTTCCAGATGTTCCACCCAATCTGAGGGACCAAGCAGTCATAGCCGTTTCAAAACTGCTAGAAAAAAAGAGTCATCCAGGAAGTCTAGGCAGACCAACACGGATCCGAAACTTACTCAAGGTTCTTTTTGGATTCCAAAAAAGACAGGGGACTGGAGACCGATTCTGGATCTCAGCAGACTAAACAGTTCTGTTCAAAGAACAAAGTTTGGTCATGCTACAGTCCATTCTACCCTTTCTGGGTCAGGACAACTGGATGTGCTCCATAGATCTCCAGGATGCGTACTATCACATCAAAATGGACAGGTGCTCCAGGAGATTCTTTCGCTTCCGGCTGGGAGCCAGTCATTACCAGCTCAGAGCTCTGCCCTTTGGTCTCACCACAGCCCCCAGGGTGTTCACCAAATGTATGGCAGTGGTCACGGCTCACCTGAGACGTTGAGGATTCCAGGTGTTTCCATATCTAGATGACTGGCTCCTTACTGCTACTACCAGGCATCAACTTCTACAAGCCAGGGACTACACAATCACAATTTGCTCCCAGCTAGGTATTACAATAAACTTTGAAAAATCTACCTTGCTGCCCTGTCAATCTATCACCTATATAGGAGCAGACTTAGACACAAGGAATATGTCCGCAAGGCTACCACCAGACAGGGTGGACACAATTCGCCAGCAAGTACAAATTCTAATGCAGTGCAAAAGGGTCCAAGTCAGGTTAGTCCATCAAACTCTGGGTTCCATGGCAGCGGCAATTCTTCTAATCCCTCTGGCCTGCTTTCACATGAGAATCCTTCAGTGGCTTCTGTTCACACAGTGGTCTTTTCAACAGCTGCCCATGTCTCACATGATCATGATTACAGAAACATGCAAAAGTCACCTTTCCTAGTGGATGGTCTCCCCACTAGTGTCTCAGGGCAGACCATTCATTCAGTCCCCTCCAGTTGCCACAGTGACCACAGATTCCTCCCTGATAGGGTGGGGGGGCATTATCAGGGCAGGACAGTCCAAGGCACTTGGCAGCCTCATAAGTACCATCTGCACATAAACATCTTAGAAATGAGAGCCGTGCTCCTAGCATTGCAAGCTCTTCAGGACTCTCTCCCTCCTGGGACCATTGCAATTCAAATGGATAACATGTCAGTGGTGTGGTACATCAACAAGCAGGGCGGAACCAGGTCCTACCCCCTATGTGAAGAAGCACTCAGACTGTGGCAGTGGGCGATTTCCTCCCAATGATTTCTGATTGCAATGCACATCCCTGGGAGGTCCAACGTCATAGCGGACAGGCTCAGCAGAGCTATTCTCATGCCTCACGAGTGGTCTCTGAATCAGGTAGTTGCGAATCTGATCTTCCACAAATGGGGACAGCCTTGCTGCAATCTTTTTGCCACCCCTTTCAACAGCAAATGCAGCTACTACTTCTCCCTTCTTCTGCTTCCCAGTCACTCTCCCAGAGATGTTCTAGTCCACGATTGGCCTCAGAGACTTCTTTATGCCTTCCCTCCCTTTCGTCTGATACCGAAACTCATACAGAAAGCAATTTCCTTGGGTTGCAAAATGATCCTCATTGCCCCCTACAGGCCTCGACAGATATGGTTCCTGTTCCTGCACTGTTACCTTCTTGAGCAGCCCTGGACTCTGGATCCTATTCCAGACCTACTGATTCATCAATCAGGAGCGCTGCATCAATCCCTCCAAACACTCCAGCTCACAGCTTGGTTGATCCACTTCCAACCTTAATCAGGCTTCCCAGCATTTCCCCGGCCGTTCGTGAGATTATTGTCCCCTCTCACAAGTCTGCCACTAGAAAGACTTATGCTAGCAAATGGAAACATTTTTCTTGTTGGGCAGAGGCTAGGAACATAGATCCCTTTTCAGCCCCAGTCCACGAAATCTTGGAGTTCCAAGTAGAACTTTTTCATTCTGGGTCCGCTTCTGCTACAATCAGGGTTCAATTGGCAGCCATTTCTAACTTTCATGTTGGGTTGTCTAATGCAAACATTATGTCTCATAAGCTATGTAAAGCTTTTCTAAGAGGGACTACTCTCCTTAGACCCCCAGTGAGAGATCCCCCTCCTCCTTGGGACCTTAATTTGGTACTAACCTCCTTAATTATGCCCCCTTTTGAACCTGCAGCGTCCTGCTCCATTAAGTTTCTATCTTGGAAAACTCTCTTTCTGGTAGCTATTACTTCAGCCAGGCACATCTCTGAACTTCAGTCACTATGTGTTCGTCCTCCGTACTTAGTTTTTCATAAGGACAGGGTTGCTCTGAGGACTAATCCCTCTTTCCTTCTGAAAGTCTGCTCAGAAAATAATTTAAACCAATCTATAGACCTCCCTGTGTTTTTTCCTAACCACACCAACAAGGCAGAATACAAATTACACCAACTGGATGTTCATAGACAATTGTGTTTTTACCTGCATAGAACGAAGGATATAAGGAAGTCGGACCAACTTTTCCTTTCCTATGCTCTGGGCAAACAAGGTCTCCCAGTTTTCAAAGTGACCTTATCCAGGTGGTTGTCTCACATTATTACCTTCATCTATCAACTGAGAAACAAAGAGTTGTCTATCAAACCGAAAGGTCATTCTACTAGGGGTTTGGCCACCTCTATAGCCTTCCAGTCTAGGTTGCCCATGGACTCTATCTATGCAGCTGCTACGTGGGCAAACCCTCATACCTTTACTTCTCATTACAAGTTAGATATGGTCTCCAGGAGCAGAGCTGACTTTGGTTCCACTGTTCTGAAAAGTCTGTTCCAATGAGCCACCCAGGATTGTAGGTGCTAGGGACGCTGTCCCAACCAGCAAGAATGAAGGCGAGATAGACAACTTAACATAAAGAAGTTATGTACCTACCATAACGTTCCATGTTAGTTGTCTTCATCTCGCCTTCTTTCTTGCATCCCACCCTCCATCCCCCTGTCCTATTGGACCGAGAGGAGTTCAGGTTTCACTGGCTGAGTGTTCTCTGGTTTGTTTCCCCTACTGACTTAGAGAGTATGACAGGTATGCTCAACCTTTTGTTTGGAGAGGTTCATTCTCTAGCTACGGCTGGGGTTAGCTATTTCAAATGAGATCTGGGTAGCTAGCGCTAGGCATCATAGGATAAGGGGTAGCTTCGAGCCAGTAAACAGCTCTCGAGCTATAGAAGATGGCCAAGTCAGAGCCAAGGATTGGCTCCGATCCCAACCAGCAAGAAAGAAGGTGAGATGACAACTAACATGGAACGTTATGGTAGGTACATAACTTCTTTTTTTCTGGCATATAAATGTAATGATAAAACTGTGCCATCAGCCCTTTGTAGTAAAATTAGCATTCTCCTTAGGAGGGTATTTTCTATAACAGAAAAAAATGTTTCCAGTGGGTCCTGCATTATGTGTAGAACCATCTTTACTATCGGACAATGTCACAGAGTCACAGAGGCAACACTGGAAAAGGCCTTCTCAAAAAAAAAAAATACTGCTCTGAATTGCATCAGAAAATAAGTCAATATAAGGGAAATATTCAGAGCTATGTAGAGCAGTGCACCTTCATTAACACAGCACAGTGGCATTTACAAAAATCTTTAAATCACGAAAGTACTGTTGTACAGAATGTGAACATATGCTTGAATAAAATGTTTAATAATAGATATTTGAAGACAGGTCACTACAACAGTAAATTATAAACAAAAGCTGTGTACTCACCATAGCAATGCATCTGTGTTGTCTGCTTTCATCCTTCCTTAACTGATGGGTTTTGGATCCGATTTTGGCCACTTTTCAGACTTTAGCTCTCAGTGGCGGCTGGTGACTTCAAATCACAGGGGGGCTGCAGGAGACGCTGAATGGGTGGGGTCAAAGGGAAGGGGTGTGGTCAACCATAAAGGGGAGGAGCTATGCACAAAACCACAAAAAACTAACTTTAATTAAATACGCTGCCCTGGGTGGCAAACCATCATTATGAAAGTCCAATCAAGACAAAAATAAGTGTAGAAGAATAAAAATATTTTAATGCATTGGCTGCATGACAGCTTACTTAATATCTAGATGGAAACAAAAGGTTGTGAGGCATGAAAAAATAAATTACTTTTTAAATACATTACTGGAATGCCAGTCAAAATCAAGTATAAGAAAACCAGAAGCACTCAACTCAAACCACTTCTCCTTGCACTGCAGTTCTAATTATAATATATTCAGCTTTATTAAAGTACCAAGCAACATGCTGAAAGTAGAAATCTATGTGATGCCCCCACTTGTAAAAATGTTTCTTATCCAAAAAAGACCTGCTGCCTGACAACTTGTTTCATGGGGAAAACATGATAAAAGTAAAAAACGAAAAGCAAACAAGAAACAAGCTCAAGATACATTGCTTAAAGGATTACTGTACAGGTTATGGACCACACATGATTGGCATTCTGTTTAGTTTACGGGTAAAGTCTGTAGAGATGACTGGAAGTCTCCAACATGTGTAATGAGCTTTTTAAAATAATGGAATCCTGTCCTTTAATACCCAAGGCTTATACATTATCTAGTCAAGTATTCTCTGCATGGCAACAACAGAAAGGCTTTCAATGTTGGCAATTCTTTAACAGTATGCTTATTAAAGCTTACTTGCATCTTACGATGTCAGACAAGCTTACCTTATGGTCATTAAAGCATTGCTACTTAAACACAGAGCAACAGGCACTTTGAGTAATAAGCATAAATCTGAGTAATAAGCATAAATCAACAGTACAAAAATATGACAGAAACCAGACCATTCTGCAAAATCAAGGACAGATGAAAAGCCACTGTAGTACTTATGCAGTGTGTCCTCCCCATCCAAGGTAGATACAACTACTCCTTGCCTTGCTTGGACACATCCAGAGTCACTACATAGGGGAGTGGGGTGCAACAAGCATGTCACAATTTGAAATCTCTCTGGCTGACTGTGATGGCCCTGACACATTTGTCATACCTCTCAACCTCAAGAGCAAGAAATCTGGACAAAGCCATACACAGAAGTGGGACAAAGGCACAACAATAAGGACACTTTTTAAATATTGCTCTAATAAACTTAGAAAGATAATAGAATAGGTCTTGCATTAGTATGAATTTTTTGAAGGGTATAAAATCTGAAACTCAAATGTCTGTCATTTTCTAACTTCAGTCTTTAGTGATTTGTCACTAATTTGCCAAAAAACACAATTTTATGAAAATGGACCAAAAATGTGATGCAAAATATAAAATAGACACACAATACAGCTGCTACATGTCAAAGAAGGGACACTTTAATATTAGTACTGCTACCTTGAGCAGCTGACAAAATAAAAGAATCTACATGCATTTCAAGTAATCTATAACTTTGATTATTACAGTTATTTCTTAATTGTAAACCCACCATGTTTTCTTCCAAAATTGCTATTTTATGGGGGATTATTAGGGGAAGAGCAACATTTTAAGTCAAAATTGGGGACAGTTGAGAGGTTGGCTATGCCTAATTCTATAAAGCAATTTATTTGCATGTACCTCTCAACCTGTTAATGCAGTAAATCTGAACAAGGCCAAATATACTGGGGGCACATATAAACAGTACTAAAAATTGCTCTTGTATAAATTGAGACAGTTGATAGAACGGCTCTTACTTTAACATGCATTTTTATGAAGGGTATGAAGTCTGAAACTTATTATTTAGTGACTTCTGGCAAATCATTTAGGAATTAAAACTACAAATTTTATGAACAACAAACCAAAAATAAGAAGCAAAAATCTATTCATTCTTTGAAAATCTGGACAGTTGGGAGGTATAGTTCAGCTGGGCCTGTCTGAGTTTGCTGCCCTTCCTCCCCTGACAAAATAATGGTTGAATGGAGCCTCTGCAGACATTCCAATGAACCATTACTTGGCTATTTCACTCCATTTACCATAAACACTAATGTGCATACTGCTTTACTTCAATGATGAGTTGGACTTCATTTGAAAGTTTTATTTTGTATTTTACAGTACAAACATTAAGTCATCTGTTAAACAAAGCAATGCAGTCTCACAATGAAAACTTAGCATTAAAACTTCTCTGCCCTTGAAACGCACATTCATTGAAACAGCATTGGAACCCACATTCAAAGAAAATACATTTTGCCAGTGGCAGATAAAGATTAATTTTGGGCTGTTTTCGAATCATAGGCCCCTTGCATATGAAACATACATGTGCTCTTTGATACACCTTCCTCATTGTACTAAAATTATATTCCTTGTACAATACAGTACACTTGTTAGAGGGTGTTTTAAATTTGTTTTGAACATTTTTCCAGTAAGCAATGAAACAAAACATATGCACCCATAATGGCAAAACTGCCCAGTTGAGAACATTTATCATAAAAAGTCTACTCAGACTTCCACAGTCCACCATTATTAGTAAATATACACAATTCTACAGTCCACCATTATTAGTAAATATGCACAATTCCACAGTCCACCATTATTAGTAAATATGCACAATTCTACAGTCCACCATTATCAGTAAATATGCACAATTCTACAGTGCACCTTTATCAGTAAATATGCACAATTCTACAGTCCATATTCAGTGAATTCAGTTCTTGCCATAGCTGTCAACCTTAGCACAAAAACCTGGACGAAGCCAATAATGGGGAATACAGTCCCAAAAATAGGGACAAATTTAAAATATTCATCTTATAAACTTAGAAAATTGCTAGAAAAAGGTTGTGCTACTATGTATTCTGAAGAACATGAAGTTTGAAATTCAAATGCCGGTCAATTTTACTGCGGACAGAACAAAACAATTTTCAGCAGAGACGAGGGATTAATACTGCAGACACGTCTTTGTAAAATGGCAGGGCACCAGAGCAAATCCACACAAACACAGGGAGGAGATGCAGACTCCACACAGAAGCCACCCCAACCAAGAATCAAACCAGAAAACCTATAGTTGTGAGGCAACAATACTACCACTGCACCATCAAATCTGCAAGGAATTAAACATTCAGAAACCTGAAGTCTGAAATTCAAATGCCGGTCAATTTTACTGTGGACAGAACAAAAACAATTTTCAGCAGAGACGCAGGGATTAATACTGCAGACACGTCTTTGTAAAATGGCAGGGCACCAGAGCAAATCCACACAAACACAGGGAGGAGATGTAGATTCCACACAGAAGCCACCCCAACCAAGAATCAAACCAGAAAACCTATAGCTGTGAGGCAACAATACTACCACTGCACCATCAAATCTGCAAGGAATTAAACATTCAGAAACCTGAAGTCTGAAATTCAAATGCCGGTCAATTTTACTGCGGACAGAACAAAAACAATTTTCAGCAGAGACGCAGGGATTAATACTGCAGACACGTCTCTGTAAAATGGCAGGGCACCAGAGCAAATCCACACAAACACCGGGAGAAGATGCAGACTCCACACAGAAGCCACCCCAACCAAGAATCAAACCAGAAAACCTATAGCTGTGAGGCAACAATACTACCACTGCACCATCAAATCTGCAAGGAGTTAAACATTCAGAAACCTGAAGTCTGAAATTAAAATGCCTGTCAATTTTATTTAACATTTGTTAATCAGGAAAGTTTGACTTGGAACAAAAAAACAATTTTCAGCAGAGGCCCAGGAAGAAATAATGCAGACATGTCTTTGTAACATGGGAGGACACAAAAGCAAACCCACACAAACACAGGGAGAAGATACGGACCCCACAAAGAAGGAACCCCAGCCAAGAATCAAACCTGAGAACCTGCAGCTGTGAGGCAACAATGCTACTACTACACCATCAAATATCAAGCATTGCAACATTTACAAACCACAGATATTATGAGGAACAGATCAGATCAAATATGAGGCAAAAATCTGCAATTTTTTTACAAATGGTGGTGGGTAGGGAACTCAAGTCTTTAACACCTGCATACAGGGTACAGGGTTCAAGCCTGAGGTATTCCCTACCACACCACCATGAGCACCTGGGGCATTTACACACACACACACCTATATCCAGTTAAAAGCACCAGCTAACACACAACTCTATCCAGTTAAAAGCACCAAACACTTACCTGTCTGTTCTCCATATCCTGCCTGTGCAATACTCACAAAGACCCGCGAGATCCCAGCAAAGCTCCCGACGAGATCCCAAGCTCCCTCCCGAGACTGTTCTGACTGCTGCTGTTGCAGTCCGGACGTGATATATCCTCCCAGCGTGTCTGTGCACTTTAAAAGTGCACAGACGTCTCCTTACCGACGGTAGTCGGGACTACTGCGCATGCGCGAAATTTAAAAAAATAATTTTTTTTTGTTTTCTTTTTTAATTTTTAGTTTGAGGGGGCTGCAGTCCGGCAGCCCAATGCCACGAGCCGCCCCTGTTAGCTCTACAGCTCAAGCTCCTCCTCTTATCCACCACTCTCTCTAAATCCTGTATTAGCTCAGCTCGAGTTTGCTTCCTAGTGCCTAAATTTCCTAGATAATAACAATGTAATATAAACATGAAGCAGACCAAAAATAGCAATCAAAAACTCTAGAGAAAGAGAAAGAGAAGAAAATCTTAAGCTTATCCAGGAAAAGACAAATAGGAAGATCTCCCAGGTCATACTAGGAGATCATATAGAAATCTTCCATGAATGGAAGGTGAATGGAGGGAGTGAGCCTGAGGAAGAATGAAAACAGACAACACAGATGTATCATGATGAGTACATAATTTCTGTATCTGATGTTGTCTTCATTCTTCAACCAGTGGGACAGAATACTCAGCTAAAAGAAATGCATGGTGGTCCTCATAGAAGGATATTCCAGAGTACAGCAGAGCCAATAACCACCCCATCCTTAGACAAAATATCCAATTTGTAATTAGCAAGAAAAGTATGAGCATTGGACCAAGTGTCAGCCACACATGTCATCTATCAAAACTCTAAACAAGAAGGTGGATGAGGTGGAAACAGATATTGTGGTGTGAGCCCTTGGGGGTCTTGGTAAAGTCAATCCCTTTTCCATACAAACATAAGAGACACAATCAGTGAGCCATCTAACTAGAGTTACTTCTGACCCAGTTTAGCCTTTGAAAAGAAAACAATTAACTGTTCAGATTTTTTCTGAAATCTTTAGATCTGCAGAGGTACAACCTGAATTGCCTGTTCTTAAGTTGCACATTACTTTGTAAATGAAGACGAATACAACTCTTTCTCTCTTTCAGTGGTTTTTATTAACTACAGTACACACGTGTGGGAGCCTCATGGAAAGTACCAGGGAGACTCCCAGAACAAAGGAATAAACAAGCTTATATACTGGTGATACTGCTGACAGTACAAAAATATAAAACTGAACCAATTAGATCATTATAAAGGGCAATTAACCAATCAAAGGTTTACCCGTAAACATAAGACAATTTACATCATCATATCTCTGGGCAGAAAGAGAGCATCAGATATACTTCCATAAAAGGCACAGTTTCCTGCTTTCAGGCAGACTCTTGTTTGTTCAGTATTTTTCCATTACTCATAGTTCAGAGTTCAAAGCACTCAGTGCATCTCAGTTCATACAAACTGCCACATACTCAATTTCCTCAAACACATGCTTTGGCTGGAAGAGAGAAAAAGGCTGATGAAATATATATTACTGTAAAACATTTAGCTGTAGGTGGGATACAGATTAAAAGAGTAGCTGGGTTTGGCACAATTGGGAAGACAGGCATAACTGCTTTGTTAACTTCCCGTAAGTCCTGCACAAATTTATAAGCTTGTTTATTAGTTTTTTTTAATGGCAATATTGGAGTGTTATATGGACTTGTGGTGGGTACTATGATCCCTTGCTGTTTTAGTGCAGAAATAACAGGGGCTATACCAGAGATAGCCTCAGCCATCAGAGAGTACTGTGGTACTCACAGCAACTTTGCTCCTGATTTTAGGGTTATTTTTACAGGAATAGCTGATGTCAAAAATCCTACATCATTGTCATGAGTTGTCTACAAGTAAGAGGGTAGGGAATGTAAATTTTTATTTTTGTTGGAATCTGACTGAATACACATCAGTTGTAGTGTGATGGTGTCATCCAAGGCTGCTAAAGTAGTGTCCTGTTGGTCTGAAGGTACTTGGAGATAAACTTCATTAGCTGTGCAAAAAATGGTGGCCCCCATTTTTTAAAGCAAGTCTCTTCCTAACAAATTTAAAGGCGCTGAGGGTCCTACTAAAAACGCATGAATATCCTATAAAGGTCCCAAAGTTATTGGGATTGGGACAGTTTTAGAATACTCAATAGGTATACCAGAGACACCTACTCCTTTAGTTACTTTGTTAGAAAGGGGAATATTTATTGCCGTTTTGCTAGTCAGCATAGATTTGGTCACTCCGGTATCAATCAAAAATGGATATGGTTTATTTTTAACCAATAACATGACATGTGGTCCGTCCTGTCCACAGGAAGGAAAGGGTACAACTGCTGTTGTTTCTGTTCAGGGAACCTTTATTGTGGTTGCTGTCGAGGGTTTGGCATCCACTTAGAGTTTCATTGTTGTGACGCATCAGTATATGGTGCAGGTTGTTCAGCCAGATATAGACACTCATTTTTCCAATGGCCTGCCTGGCCACAACTGAAGCACTCAGTCTGATTACTGGGATTTTGGGGTTGGGTCGATTGTGTACCTTGATAGTTTTGTTTATTTTGAGTAGCTGGACTTTGACCCCTACCCCTCTCTCTTTCCCTCCCTCGTCCTCTACCTCGGTGACCGGGTTGGCCAAAAGCGTCACACATTTGGATTTGTGCTTGTACTAATCTTTTCTGTAAATCTTTTTTTTTTTTAGCCAAATGGTAAGATAGGTATTGTACTTGCTGAGCTAACTCATGCAGGCCCAGACTAGGCCAATTTAAACATACCTCTTTTAATTTATCTCTTACTTGAGGGCATAACCCATTCACAAAAGCAGCTGACAGCCCGCTTTGTGCTGGCCCTTCAGTGGGCTCTGGGTATACAGAATATGCCTCAAAGGTGTCAGTAAGTCATTGTAAGTACTCATTTATAGGTTTATCTTTTTTCTGTAGCACTGATTTAATCTTAGACCAATTAGGGGTAGTTGGCACTATGACGATGATAGCATCGACTATTCATTGCCTGACTGCTTTAAAACTGTTTTTTCCTTGTGTGTTATGCATTGGTATTGGGGTGGGGACAGTGGCATGATCCCAGATACGTTTCATCAGATCAGCTGGAACAGCGTATTGGAGGACAGCTTTAACTCTTTTTACAGTAGGATTTTGTAAACAAATGTGTCTTGCTAATACGCGTTGAAACTTTGCTGGGTTATTATGAATGGGTGGAAGTGATTTAGTAATAGCTTGAAAATCAACTGTCGACCACGCCCTAGGTACGACTGCAGTAGCTGGTTGTCCTGCATCTCTAGCATGTGCTGGATTTGGAACCTCCCTCAATGGAAACACTCTTGCTTCGTCTGATGAGCTCGTGCTCGAATCAGAAGTAAAGCTTTGATGAGATTTATCCGGACTAATGTAACCATTCCTGTCCTCAATCACAATTGGGCATTGCTTATAATATTTACCCTTGTGTGAATATACAGTTTTTCTGTTTTGAGGTATGTTTGGCTGACTGGACCTAGGGTCAAAAGGCATTTGCACTTTTTTTTTGTGCTGTTTCTTTACCTTAGAGCGGGTTACTCTAGGGGATGATTTGCCTGTATCTATTTTGTCAGGTTGTTTTATAGCCAGTCGGCTAGACTGACCTCCTATCACTTGATCTTCACGTTTGGAGTCAGGAATGGTTTGCTCTTCCCTCCGCCGGCCTTTACCCTGTATTGTGGAGCTAACAGTTCCATCCTGAAGTTGCGAATGCTGATATTGCGGTGGAGGAGCCGTAGGGGGTGGGGGGAACCATGGGTTATCATCCTCAGATGATTCAGGTATCTGTAATTTATTTAACTCTTGTACCGGATATAATCCCTTAAAGGGTGCTTTTTTTAAACGTTTACCGTTTGCTATATCTAGATTTTTAGCAGTTTGTCACAGTTCCTTTATCTGCTCTTTTAACTTTTGTTGACTATCTTTAAGACTACTAACGACCGAATCCTTTTTCTGTTCTTTAGCCTCACACATCCAATCATTAAAAGCTGCCCAGCACAACCCTGGCATTTTTTCTTTCTTTCTTAACTTTTTTTGTAAATTAGTCAGAGCATCTTTATTAAAACTACCATTTTCCAGAAAAGCAAGATCTCCGTCATTTTTAGTAAGGGCGATCCACTGATCTAAAAACATACAACTGTCCCGGGACACCCAATAAAACATATAACCAGCTGGTGTACCTTTTTTTTGGCTCATTTATTTTTTCCGCACTCGCTCTCATTTTCATTCAATAAGCTATACCTGTTTAACACAGTTACCCTATCACTGAATAAGCTATTACCCCACTATCATTTCTCCTTTTATATGTACGACGCCAGTATTTTCTGTATTAACCCCACTCTCATACTGCACATTTAAAGCAGAAAAGAAATGCATGCCACTTACTTTAAAACGACTGAATGAGAGAAATCATAACATGTCAAAAATAAAAAAAAAAAATTATTCATATTACTTTGAAAGCAGACAGGGACAGAAAAATGAAAGAAATACTACAGTAACAGAAACATCTGTCATGGGCCATTTAGCAGTATTTTGTTCAGTTCTCGACTGCTGCAGCTTGCTCTTAATTCAGATCCGAGTCACGGTACCATTTGTTAAGTCGCACATTACTTTGTAAATGAAGAAGAATACAACTCTTTCTCTCTTTCAGTGGTTTTTATTAACTACAGTACACACGTGCGGGAGCCTCATGGAAAGTACCAGGGAGACTCCCAGAACAAAGGAATAAACAAGCTTATATACTGGTGATAGTGCTGACAGTACAAAAATATAAAACTGAACCAATTAGATCATTATACAGGGCAATTAACCAATCAAAGGTTTACCCGTAAACATAAGACAACTCACATCATCATATCTCTAGGCAGAAAGAGAGAATCGGATATACTTCCATAAAAGGCACAGTTTCCTGTTTTCAGGCAGACTCTTGTTTGTTCAGTATTTTTCCATTACTATACTTCAGAGTTCACAGCACTCAGTATATCTTAGTTCATACAAACTGTCACATACTCAATTTCCTCAAACACATGCTTTGGCTGTTCATATTCTACACTGTGCACATCCAACAAATGAAGCATATATTCTCCTTTGTTCAAGAACCTTGGAAGGAAGACTGGCAAATTGATGGACTGATTGAGTGCTGACTCTGAAGATACTTTAGGTAGAAAGGAAGGGTTAGTTCAGAGGGAAACTCCATCCTTATGAGAAGTTAGGTAAGGTGGCTGGGAGGATAGTACCTGGAGTTCTGATATGCCCCTAGCTGATGTAATAGCTGCTAGAGAAATGTTTTCCAAGACAAGAATTTCAAGTCCATCTTTTCAGAAGAGCCAAAGGGGCACTGTGTCATAGCCTGATGAAGCACTGTCAGAGCCAAGGAGGATTATGGTCTTTAACAGGGGGTGTGAGTAAAAAGGCATCATGGAGGCAGCATGGTTTACATAATTATAGGGAGGCCAAGGAGGAATCATCTTTGCCTATGTAGAAACTGGAAATCACAGTGAGTTGTACCTTGATTACAGAATAACTAGCTCCACTATCAAAAATGGAAGCCAGGAAATCCAGAATAGTTGGAATAGGTGCTGAAAAATGATCTAGTTTTTTTTCATGAATGTAGATAAGAGAACCTGAGCCATTTTTCTCTTATAAACCTTCCTAGTAGAATCCTTCTGGGAAGATATAAGAATGTGCTGAACTGTTTAAGAAAGCCTGGACTGTCTAGCCATCACTGGAAGTGGAGAAACAATGTGATCAGTTTCAGGGACTACATGGCCAGGTGAGGTAGCCTGGACAGATGACACGGAGGATCTGGAGAGGGATCCAACACCCAGGAAGCTGTACTAGATGAGGCTACAGGAAGGGAAATCACACTTGTCAAGGCCAGGATGGGGCAATGAGGCTTACCTTGTCCTTCCACTGACATGCTTTATGTAGAAATTTTAGAATGACAGGATTAGGTGGATATGCATAACGGAGACCGGAGCACCTTCAACCTGAAAGTCTGTTGTTGTTGCCCCTCTGGTGGGATCAGGGCAAAATAACTGTTGCAATTAGAAATGTGAGAGGAAGCAAAAAGTCAAAGCATGCTAGGCCCCATTAGCAAAATACCTGCTTTGCCAGTGAAGGATTGAGAGACCGCTTATGAAGAAGCAGAATGGATCTGCTCAGCGTGTCTGCTAATACACTGGAATATGTGTTGCTAGAAGAAAGTGGCCAGAGGAGATCACGCACTGCTACACTGTCATTGCATTGCAACATAAAGAGTAAGAGCAGGTTTTCCCCCACCATTTGTTAATGTACTAGACTACTAATATGTTGTCTGTCTGTATAGCAATCACTCCTGGAAGAAGACTGTCCTGAAAGGCCTGCAAAGCTAGGAGAATTGCTCTCATCTCTAATGCACTGATGTGAAGATTGGCCTCCACGGGGACCACATGCCTTGAACTTGAACCATCTGCCCCAAGTAGTGCCCCCCTCATTCCAGGTGGGAAGTGTTTGTGGTCACCGTGTCTTGGACAAGGGAAGAGAAAAAGGGTGGCCCCGAGAGATTTATTCCATTTGAATCCACCAGTTTATATACTCTGTGCAAATCTTTGTGATTCAAACATGGAAATTCATGGGGTGCTGACCTAGTGACCATTGTACTGTGAGTGTCCACTGTAGAACTCTCATGTAAAATCTTGGTAATGGCACAAGTGTGATAGCAGTTGCCATTGAATCGAAGAGTTGTAGAACCAAACTAGCTAGAGGTGAATGAAGAGATAACAGATGTATGGCTTGATTCTATAATCTGAACAGCCTGGTTGAGGCAGACTTATAGAACACTGTTAAGCCCAGCTGGAGACATAAATGGAGCAGGTAGTTCAAAGCACAAATCAGAAGATGCTTGGTGGGATCAGTGGGAGCCAATCATCAAGACAAGAAACCACTTATAATCCTAACAGTCTCAAGTGAGCTGCAACCACTGCCATGCACTTGGTGAACACCGGGGGGGGGGGTGTTCATGCCAAATTGCAAGGGTCTGAACTAAAAGTGACTGCCTCCCACATAGAAGTGAAGGTATCTCCTGGAATGCCTGTCTATTTTGATGTGATGGTGCACATGCTGAAGATCTATGGAGAACATTCACTTATCCTTTCACAATAGCAGGAGAATGGAATGAACCATAACCATGCAGAACTTCGAGTGTTTGACAAATTGGTTCAAGTGGCTTAGATCCAATACTGGTCTGAGGTCCCTATTTTTCTCTAGCACCAAAAGGAATCTCAAATAAGTTCTGAATCATTGCTGGTTTGACAGGATCATTTGGATGATTGTTTTTGCAAGCAGTCTCTAAGGCTGCTGCTTTTCTCTGACAGGGTGGTGCATCATGAATATTTCTTGACTGTATGAGAGGAAAAAGAGAAGAGGGAAAATAGAAACCTCTGGAAATTATTTTTTTTCACCCAGGGATCTTTGGTTAAGGGTGTACAGGCTTCTAGGTGCAGAGTTAAGTTGCCCTGACAGCTTCCACAGTGCAGCAGACATGCAATCTTTCAGGAGGGCTGAAAAGGCTTCTTGGAAAAATTACTTCTAAAGCCTTGGTTTTGTGGACTTCCTCTGCTGCATGGGTGACATCTGCTGTTAGAGTCCCCTCCCTCTGCTGCGGAGGGGATCTATTTCAGTAGGAGTCCTGGGAAAAAGTACAGTTTTGTACCTACCATAAATGTAGATGTTCGAGGATCCACATTGCTGCAGTCATAACCTGTGGGGTAGTCCGCTGTCCTCGGTCGGCCCGAATACCAAAGAGTTAGGCTGGCGTCGGTCATGGTCGCCCGGAGCTGACGTCAGTATGTAGTAGTACTTAAGCGCATGACCGACGCCATATCCTCAGTCTTTCTTGCCCCAGATGTTAGAAGGCCTTAAAAAGGAAAGGCCAGAGCCAAAAAAGAAAATGTCCAACAACCACAAGGGAGAAAATAACAAGTATCCCAAAAGAACAACAACAACAACAACCCCAAACAATAGAGGGGAAGGAGGGAGGGAAAATAGGACTGCAGCAATGTGCATCCTCGAACATCTACATTTATGGTAGGTACAAAACTGTACTATGTTCTTCGTCTCACATTGCTGCAGTCATAACCTGTGGGTAGAATCCCAAAGCAAAGGAAAAGGGAGGCTGGCAAACTAAAAAGCATTAGGGGCTGCTAACATGCCCTGTAAGACTGCAGTGGCAAACCCAGCCCTGGACTTAGAATAAAGAGGGAGACGGTAATGCTTAGTAAAAGTGTGAACTGAACTCCAAGTAGCTGCTTCCAAAATATCCTTAGTAGCTACACCCCTCAAAAAAGCAGTAGATGTGGCAGTAGCCCTAGTGGAATGAGGTCTGATCCCAGCAGGAACATTCTTCCCATGATGAGAATAACAAAAAGCAATACAATGACCAATCCACTTTGAAATAGTCTGCTTTGAAACAGCTTTCCCTTGTGAACTCAAAGCAAAAGAAACAAATAACTGTTGAGTCTGTCTGAACTCCTTAGTTCTGCTCAAATAGTAACGTAACTGCCTGTGGATATCCAAAGAATGCAAGACTTTTTCCCCCTTATTTTGGGGATCAGCATAAAAAGTAGGCAAATGGATAGACTGGTTCAAGGCCACATTAGAAATCACTTTTGGCATAAAAGTAGGGTTAGTACGCAAAGAAACTCTATCCTTATGGAATATCAGAAAGGGTTCAACTGCCATGAGAGCCTGCAATTCAGATACCCTCCTAGCAGAAGTAATGGCCAACAAAAAAGCAGTCTTCCAAGACAAAAACTTCAATTCAGACGTAGCTGCAGGTTCAAAAGGAGGCAAAGTAAGCTTCTCCAACACAAAATTGAGATCCCAGGAAGGAGTAGGAGCTCTACGTGGGGTCTTATATTTTTGCCCTCTAAGAAATTGCTTAAACAAAGGGTGAGAAAATAAAGGAGGGTCACAATCATAGTGAGCAGAAATGGCTGCAGCATGAACCTTCACAGAGGAAAAAGACAAACCCTTGTCTAGTAATTCAGTAAGGTACTGTAGTGTAAAACTCAAATTAGGCACCGAGACATCAAAGCCCTTTGTTGTGCTCCAAAGAAAAAATCTCCTCCATTTATCAGCATAAACTTTTCTAGTGCTGGGCCGCCTGGCTTTCAAAATGACATCTAAAACCTGTTGAGGAAGCTGAGATCCCACAGGCTCTAAAACAGAATACGCCAGGCCGTTAGATGCAGGGACTGCACCCTGACATTGAGCAAATGACTGCTTGACTGGGACAACAGGTGAGGAAACTGTGGCAAAGGCCAAGGAGGCTCCTGAATTAAACTCCTCAGCAGAGGATACCAGTGCTGACGTGGCCAATCTGGTGCTATTAGAATCATGCAAGGCTTGTCCCGCCTGACTTTCAAGAGTACCTTGGGAAGGAGAGGCAGAGGAGGAAAAGCATAGACGTGAAGGTTGTTCCAACTGAAAGATAGAGCATCCACTTTCCAAGCTTTTGGGTGAAACATCTTTGTGCAAAATTTTGGCAGTTGGAAATTTAGAGGAGAAGCGAACAGATCTATGTCTGGAGTTCCCCAAGCCACTGTCAACTGTTGGAATACCTGAGGATCCAATTTCCACTCGTGGGGTCCACAATTTGTCTGCTCAATCCATCTGCTAGGAGTTCTGTGCTCCTGGCAGAAACCGTGCTTGAAGAGTGATGTGCAAACTCAGAGCAGTCTCCCACAATATCATTGCTTGTCTGCAGAGTGGGTAAGAATGGGTTCCCCCCTGCTTGTTGATGTACCACATGACTGTAGTGTTGTCTGTTTGAATCAACACCTGTCCTGGTTGAAGTAGGCCCCTGAAAGCCATCAGGGCAAACTGGACTGCTAACATCTCCTTCATGTTGATATGCAAATGCTGTAGTTTGGGAGGCCACGTGTCTTGAATCCATTTCCCATTGAAGTGTGCTCCCCAAGCCAGGTCTGAGGCATCCGTCGTTATGATCTGACTCGCCTCTGGTTGGGTCACAGAGAGTCCCTTGTTTAGGTGACATTCCTGTGCCCACCACAAGAATTCCTTCTGGATGCAAGGTATTATCTGAATGACAGTGTCCAAATCGTGGCAGTGTTGAGTCCATACACTTTTGAGATACCATTGTAGCTTCCTCATATGCAGTTTGGCATTGGAAAGTACTAGAATGCAAGATGCCATGAACCCCAAGGCTTGAAGGACTGTCCTTGCAGTCAGCCTGGACAGTACTGATAATTGCTGGAAGTATAAGTGAAGAGTTCTTTGCTTGTCCGGGGTCAGAAAAGCCATCTGAGAGGCTGTATTCAGTCTCACACCCAGAAAGCACATGTCCTGAGAGGGTACTAGACTGAACTTTATTTCGTTCACAGAATACCCTAGGCATCTTAAAACTGCCATTACATACTGTAGATGTTGAAGTAACTTGTCTTTGTCTTGAGCAAGAATCAGGCAATCGTCCAGATAAGGATAAATTTGTATTCCCCTCAGTCTGAAGAAAGCTATTACAGGAGCCAGAACCTTTGTGAACACCCTGGGCACAGTAGATAAACCAAAGGGCAATGCAGAGAACTGATAATGAGAAGTACCAGCCCGATATCGCAGGAATCTCCTGCAGCTGGGCCTGATAGGAATGTGAAGATAGGCCTCTTTGAGATCCAGAGTTACCATCCAGTGATCTTTGCCTAGCATAGGCAGAAGTTGCTGTAATGTTAACATCTTGAACTTTGGAATGTCTAGGTATGTATTGAGAATGGACAAATCCAGAATTGGCCTCCAAGTGTTTCCTTTCTTTGGCACTAGGAATAGACGGGAATAAAACCCTAGGCCTACTTCTGACGGAGGTACCACCTGGATTGCTCCCATCTGTAAAAGAATTTGTTCCTGAGCCTCCAGCCTTTGCTGAGGAGGTACATCTGGCATGCCTTTGAAGGGGGGAAAAGTGTGAAAATAAAACTTGTAGCCTTGATTTATTATTTCCAACACCCATTTGTCCTGGGTGACCAAATGCCAATTTTGTTTGAAAAGTGCCAACTTTCCTCCTAGAGGAGCTGCCAGAAAAGAAGGATCTGGCAGCTGAAGATACAGGTCATTGGGTCTGTTTACGAAAAGGCTGACCCCTGCCCTCACCAGAAGATTGTGCAGGAGAACTCCAAGTCCTAGGTCTGAAAGAACCCTGAGCATGAGCCCTGCCCCTACCACGTCTAGACCTGCCCTTAGACTGAAAAATCAAGAAGGGTAGGACTATCCTCTTGCAGGCCAATTCCTGCTAAACTTAGGGGGCTGCACTTGCAAAAAATCCTTAACCGTCTGCATAGACTTAGCTTTATCTTCCATCTTTTTCAAAACTGACTCCACAGGGGAACCAAAAAGAACTTCAGATTGAAGAGGAGCATCCAAAATCCGAGCTTTAACATGCTCTGACAAATTTTGATCCTTAAGCCAGGCATGTCTACGAATAACTGAACCAGTAGCAGCCACCCTAATGAAGCCTGAAGAGCATTGAAGCCACACTGCAAGGAATGTTTACCAACTTGATCTGAAGCATGAACCAAGTCCTGCAATTCCTTACACTCTATACCCTCAGATAAAGCATCTACCTTAGATTTCAATTGACCTAACAGAAAGTTCTGATACTTCAGCATATGAAATTGGCAATTTAAAGCCCTCATAGCTAACGTAGAAGAGGTGTACACTTTTTTCCCCCACCTATCCAACGCTCTAGAATCTTTATCCAAAGGAACTGGATTCTTAACCACAGAAGCCCTGACACCCTTTCGCCCTTGAATAATAGTTTCCGGGTCAGCTCTAGGACTCTTATACAAATATTTGTGTGCCTCTGGAACTCTGTAATACCTGTCTGGCTTGACAGGGGCAGGGGGTAAAGAATCAGGATTAAGTGAAGCTTCAGAAAAAACATCCTGAACAACATCTAAAACAGGGGGATAGCCAAAGGCCTATGTTGTGGCAAAAACAAAAATTCCCTAAGCCTTTTTCGAGAGTCTGAAAAATCCTGACCTTCCCACTTGAAATGCTCCCTCATGGAATGCAAAGTTTCAGAAAAGGAAAAATCCTCTGGAGGTGAAGCAGAAGGACAGGAATCCTCTGCATCCGAATCTGAATAGGGAGGAAAATCCTGAATATCCTCAGCCGAGGACTCAAGAGTAATCTGAAGAATGCTCCATTCCCTCTAAATCTGTCTCCACCCTAGGCCTCTTCTCTGGAGGGGGCATAGAACCCCTGATCAAAGTAATCAAATCCTCTGCCATTTTTAACATATGTTTTTTAGGAACAGAACCTGAAGAACTAGAGCTATGGCCCGTACCAGTAAGACCAGGTTTAGCCTTAGCAGGGCCTTTAGTCACTGAGGTAGAAGGCCTAATAACCTTTTGTAAGGATGGAACTACAGATACTTGAGAAGCACCCTCGGCCTGGCCTAACTCCTGAGAGGCCAACTCCTGCAAAAGTAAAGGTTCCCCCTGGGATTCAGCCGAGACCTCGGCTGGATCCACAGATTCAACCGTAGATTCCATAGAACCGGCGTCCGCAACAGACGACTCATCCGGTTTAGACCTTAAAGATTTATCTTTTCGCTTTTTTGCGGTAGCGGGCGTCGGAGGATCCGACGGCATGTTGTAGTTACACCGCTTACCGAAAACAAGCCTAGCACAGTCTAATCTACGTTTAATGGTGCGCTTATTAAATCTAGCGCAAAAGCGACACCCGACTACGTCGTGCTCAGGCCCCAAGCAAGGAATACAGAGAGAATGATAGTCCCTATGAGGTATCTGTTTCCCACAAGAAATACAATTATTAACTTTTTCTGACATCCGGATTAACTGAGGCAAGAAAAGACAAACATTTTCCCCAACGGGGTACTTAGCCCAACTTGGTCTTCGGTCTGAAACTCGAAAATTGAAAATTTCAGAATGCCGAACGGCACTTGCAAACGCTGCTTCTGCTTCGGACCATGCAGCAAGAAAGACTGAGGATATGGTGTCGGTCATGCGCTTAAGTACTACTACGTACTGACGTCAGCTCCGGGCGACCATGACCGACGCCAGCCTAACTCTTTGGTATTCGGGCCGACCGAGGACAGCAGACTACCCCACAGGTTATGACTGCAGCAATGTGAGACGAAGAACATCCCTTGTGACTTGCGGAACCACATCTTTTAACTCCTTTTCTGATTCCATGAGATGGTCTTCTGAACAGTAGAAAACCATATCCCTAGGGCAGACAGAGTCTTCTCATCCTGTTCACTCCTGGAGAAAGTCTCTTTCAACTTGAGCCCAAATAAGGTAGACAGTGTCTTGAAGGGCTCTGCAAAATCGCAGAAGCACATCCCGGCATGTCTCCTCAGAGTAATGCCTGAACCTGTCACTCTAGAAGCACCCTCTATGGTATGGGAAATCAGCCACATGGAGGCATTCAAAAGGAACTGTAGGGGGATAGTTGCTTAGAAATGTTCTTCTTGTCCTCTGCTGACATGGACCTCAAGAGGGGATTGGAAAGTTCCTTGGTCATATCCCTCTGTGACCTCGTAATGTGTGCCAAATAATTCAGCAACTTCAGGGCAAAAAATCACTGAAGCATAAGTTCACTTCCTGAATCTGTCCCAGGCCCTAGACTCTCTGTTAGAGGTGATGGACAGTGGGACCTTCTTCTGCAAGTTCCCATTTGTTGGTCACTGCTACCACCATAGCATTCACTGAGGGACCACTGCTCCAATAGGCATCATCCTTGGGAGCAACTAAATACTTATCAGGCCTCCTAGGGATTGATTTAGTGACATCCATATCCTTCCAAGCCGGCAGGAAATGAGGTTCACCATTTCATCCACTTGGGGGAGGGTACAATCCAGGATGTTTCAAAACTTTCACTACATTTGGGTCTTGTGAGGTCAGGAGATATGTGTGGAGTCCCACAACTGCAGATCCGTACATGTAATCAATTTCAAGGAGGCGCATCCCTCCTTCGGAATGAGGAATATATAATCTCGGTATGCACTTCTTCTTCTTCTTTTGGCTTTTCCCGGTTAGGGGTCGCCACAGCGGAACTCCGGTCTGCTAATGATTGGCAGTAGATGTTTTTTACGGGTGCCGAGGTGCCAGCTCGACACCCAACCTTCAGCGAAGGCACGCCCATTCTTCACGTCTTTCGAACACCACTCGACCGTGGGGAGGACATGCAGACTCCATACAGAAGGCGGTCCAGCCGAGAATCGAATGTGAGAACCTCTTGCTGTGAGGCAACAATGCTACAACTGCACTACTGCAGCTTTCAGCACTGATTTTTATAAATCATTTGGTGAGTATGAAGCATCCTTATTGTTTTCCTATCCAATTTATCCAACACATTTTGGGGCCAGTCAGTCACTCCAAAACTGTAAGTTAGGAAAGGAAGAGCAAATTGGTTTATAGCTTGGATTTTGTTCATAGATGTCAATGCTGTTTTCAGGATTAATTTAAATCTACTAAAGTATTCCTTACTAAGTTTTATTCACATTTGTTCATGTTTTATTGTTGATCCTTCTTCAATTCCCAAATATTTGTACACTCCGTCTTGCTTTCTTTTTTATCACATTATTGTCCCAAACTGATGTTTTCCTGGTGCTGCAGGTTTTCAGCTTTAAAGGTTGCTTTTGCATATTTATCAGAACAAAGGACATTTTATATAATCTGAAAAAGGTTTGACAACCTGCAGCTGTGCTTTCAGTTCCTCTTCTGATGAGCTATATAGTTTTAAATCATTAACAAAGAGAAGATGAAAAGTCTTTACACTGTCTTGTTTTTTAGGAGCCAAATTGTAGCCATGGCCTAAATTGTAGCCATGGCATAAGCTATTAAATAAACAGCTTAATGGGTTAATGGCATAACAAAATAGCAACGGTGACTGAGAGTCACCCTGGAATATCCTCTTTTGAAATGTTATCCCTGGGATAATAATCTGTCCTTCATCATGGCTTAATTGCAAAGTGATCTGCCACTGTTTCATGTTCACTGTAATGTAGTCAGTCAGTGTAGTGTGTATCTTATACATTTTTAAGCACTTTTTTATTCATGAATGTGAGATACTATCAAATGCTTTTTTATAGTCAATCCATGCCATACTTAAATTCTTCCCCTTTTTACAGTTCTCCAGTATGACTTTATTTAACAACAAATGATCCTTTCTTCCATATGACTTTCTTTTACTGCCCTTTGTTCTACTGCCATAATTGAGTTTTCTTTTAAATGACTATAAATCCTGTCAGCATCAATTCCCATGTATAGTTTATACGTCATCAGAAGGCAAGTTATTTTATTTATTTATTCATGTATTTATTTTACATTTGTTAACTGGGATAGTCCACTGGACAAAGGTCCGTTTTCAGTGGAGTCCCAGGGAGAAAAGCTCTGTAATAAGAAAAACATGTAATGTATAATGTATAAACAAAAGTAGCAGAGAAAAGTTACAAGCAAATTATATACAGACATAATATTTACATTCAAGTTAAAGAACAGACATAATAGTACACATGATCAAACAAAGTATTATAGCATCACTAGAGTCTCAAGCCTACAAAAAACATCAAAATTACAGCTGGGATGACATGTATAAAACAACTACAACATAAAGGTGAATTAAAAGTCTAAAACCAGAACCAAAATATCATTAATAATATACCATATGTATATGTACAGCATTAGGACCCAGACCCTTTGATTGTCAATTAAAAATTGTCATAGTAGGTTAGGAGAGGTGAGCTTAGTGGAGGAGGGTCTAACCTGGTGTAGTGCAAGAGCATAGCCAGCTATTAATGAGATGGGTTTTAATGATTTTTTAAACCGTGCAAAGGAAGTGATAGTAGGTATTTGACTGGGTAGAGTGTTCCAGATTTTGTGTACATAATTAGAGAAGAAGGAGTTATTCGTGTATAATTTTTAGGGTAACTTGCAGGTTCACTCTTAAGTAAGAGAATTGTTTTTCCTGTTCTTAGCCGGGTTGGTGTCTATTTGGGGTGTCCATATGAATAGTTCTTAATCATGGCTAAATCCTCGTGCAAAGATGTTAACACTTTTAACCAAAAGTTAGGTACTGCATCTGGGCCTGAGGTTTTCCAGTTAGAGGCTCTTCTTAACTTTGTTTCAATCTCTTTGTCTGTTACTTCATCCCATTTCATATCCTGCACCTCTAAACTTCTTATTCTTTTTTAACTTCTATTATCCATTTAGCATATTTGTTATGTTCTACAGGATCTTCATAGATACTTCTCCTAAATGTATCTACTTCCTCTTTTTTGGCAGTCTTTCAAATCCTTTTACCTTATTTCCCAATTCTCTATAAAACTTTTTTGGGTCATCAATAAATTGCATATTTTGTACTCTTCCTTTATATTTATCTGCGTATCTTCTAAGTTTTTAGTTTGTTATTTGCGATAGTGCATGATAGATCCTGGTCTGTTCTAATACTTTTATCACATCTATCTTTCTTAATATTTTTGTTGATCTATTCCCTCTTCTATAGTCTTATAAAAGTGACACTTCTTGTCTTAATTGCTTTATAGTTTTCTCTATTTGATACTTCCATGATGGTATTCGATTTCTCCCCTTCCTTTCCCTCACTACCCTGAGTTCTTGTGATAGAACTTTATCAGTTATTAATTTAGCAGCACAGTAATAGATCCTGTTTACTTCTGTTATATCACATGGGTCTCTATGGACAGTCCTAATTACTGCATTCATTTGTTTTATCAGACGTCTGACTTTTTGGATTTTACTGACCTTCTGCAATCTATCTCATTGATCTTAATATATCTATCCATGTCAACTAAATCAAGCAACTCTTCTCTTAGCTCATTTTCTTCCAAACTGAGGGGACATCCCTTGTTTTCTGTTTCCGGGGGCATCTTATAGAAAGTTCTATAGCATCTTCCTGTGGCACTTTCTCTTCAATTTCATCCTCTGCCATCTGTTGCTCTGTCATATGGCAACTCACTGGCCTATCACTCCTCAACATTGACTGCATCAGAGTGTCCACAGTTTCCTGTTCCTTTCCTTGCTGTCTAGTTTCAAGTGAACATTTATACTGGTTTTCTGTGGAAGGCTCCAAAATATCTCAATATGGCACCTGACCAATTGCTTCCTGTTCCACTGGTTTCCCCTTAATTTGGATGTCAACTGTTCTATCCTGTTGTGGTGCTTTCTTCATTTGATTTTCCACACTGAATCCTTCACTTTACATGTACTCCATAACCTCAGTTTCTATTTCTTTAACTTCTCCATTACTAATCTCCTTTTCTACATTTCCTCTTTGTCTTTTTATTTTTTGTATTGTAAAGTTTTCCATGTCTGGATTCCTTTGTCTGTATTTCTCTTCAAATATCTTTGGTGCTGCTCTTTTTGTGTTGGTTAGTTTTGCTTTCTCCTTTGCATAAATATGACAACATATTAAATCTCTTTTTCTTTCCCATGTCCATATTTCTTCTTCAGATGTCTCCTGATATTCCTGATATTCTTTACTCTGGGGACTCACTCCATCATGTTGTGATGTAATCTGTGTTAGACCTTCTACATCAAATCTTTCACTTCGCCGGCACTCCATACCTTCAACTTCATAAGGGAAAGGCAGGAAAAAGTCTAAGGCTCCTAGTAGACCTGAGAGAGAACTCTTCCACATGGGTTGCACGATGAGCTGGATCAGGTCATCTGCAGGCGGGGTCACCCAGGAAGTAGAGGGCTGGGCACAGAAATCCTGCAAGAATATGGACTCCTCAGAGGAAGGGGTGGTGGACTTCTGGTCTCCCCTCTACTTCAGGATTTCTAATATGTCTGTGAAGGAGACATCATCAGGGGTGACCATGGGGACCCTTCCCCTCATTGTAGTCCATATCTTTGGTCAGGGATTCCTCTGGGGAATCCATGTGCTTCCTCTTTCACAATCTCTTGCAAGGAACCTCCTTGATGGAAGAATCTGAGGATGACTCTGCAGAGAGGGAACCTTGCTGAAGGGAGCCTTGAGGTTCCCGTGCCAGGTGCCCATGTGTAGTGGGCTGTGTCAGCTTTGGCTCAGAGGAAAGGAAAACATGGATCTCTGGCACCAAAGGGATGAGCTGAGAGCCTGCAGAGGTAAGTGCCCTCTCCATCACCTGGAAAGCAGGTCCGCCCAAAGAGGGATGGGAGACTGGAACCGAGAAAGACAACCTCGGGAATGGGGTCAGACCCTGCTCCAATGAACCCACTGCCAGGGAGGGAGCCACAAGAGGACTAGGTTCTGTCAAAGTGACCAGAACTGTAGCAGCTGTATGAAAAGGAGACATTGTACCAGGAAACTTGGTGCCGACAGACCAGTCTCTGTCCCAAGGATGACCCGGCTCCAAGAAAGTCGAAAGTCAAAGGGTAGATTCTGGTATTGTGGTAAGATCTACTACTGAAATCAAAGAACCTGGAACTGGGGTTGGTGTTTGTGTCGAAGGCTCAAAACCCCCCAAGGAGGTAGAAGGAGGAAAGTATTGTGGAGTCTTAGAAGAAAATTCCTCAGCTCTGGATGGGAGGGAGGATTTGGAAGGGGATGGAATTCCTCTGCTCACTAAGAGCTGATCTGTGAGCCTCACTACAACCAGTTCTAAAACACTCTTGGAGTAGTGAGTGGACATCCCCAATGGTGAGACAGGCTGCTCTAAAAAAGGGCTATATTGCTGGCCAAAGAATGGATCCACCGAGGGGAATATCTAGTCTGAGGAGTGATCTCACCTTTCTGCACCTAGGTCGAAAGACCAATATGTTGTATAGGAAGGGGGAAGTGACCGGATGTTGGATAACTATTTTTGGTGCTGAAAGGGGCATCGCAATTGGTGCAGAGGTCTGTAATGGAGCTGTGGTAGGTGCTTGAGGCATGGGTGCTAAGGACGGTACCGGAGCCGGCTGTTGTCCTGGAACCGAAGTTGGTGCCATGAAAGAGGTTTGAGGTCCCAGTGCCAAGGCAATTGATGATAATTTGGGAACTGTATCTCCGGTTCCAGTGATTTAGGTTCAGTCACATGAAGTGAAGAGGGGATGAACCCTCAGACTAAGAGACAGCTTCCAAGAAAGGAGATTTTAAGAGACCTTTCAACATCAGTTTGTTTTTACGTACCATTAAGGTATGGGTGCTGAACCCTTTACAGATTTCAGAAGGGGGTTTCACAGATAGGTGTGGCACCCCCAAACAATACACACAAGATGAATGGCTATCCACACTAGGCATTTTTCTGTTGCATTTATCAGAACATTTGAAACCTGTGGTTCCCCTTTTATCCGACATCTCAGAGATCAATATACAATTTTCTCAACTACAGTCACAAAAACACAATCACACCAGAAGAGATAGCAAAGAGGTTTTTCTTTTGGAAAGTGGGAAGAAAAGGGAGAATACCAGCAATGGTAAGGAGAATAACTGAAAGGTAAGAGAAGGCCTGTACCAGCGATGGTACAAAGATTACCACACTTGGCAGAAAAGGCACAAATAATGAAAATAAGTGATTAATAAGGAGTAAAATAAAGGTTTAAGAAAAAGGCAGTAAACAGTCGAAAATTGAAGAAAATATTAATAGACTTAGTTGAGACCTGGCCTGACATGTCTTGTTTTGTATGCAGCAAACAAGATCTGAGGTAATAGTGAGAGGGGCACTATGGGTAAAGTTAGCGCGAGGGTTTTTGGGTTGGTGCGAGCTTGTTACAACGGCCAACTCGGTTCTGAGGACGGAACTGACAACCATCAGTAAGGAATGAATGAAGAATAACATCAGATTAGTTATTAGGTTTTGGTACAGCCATTATGCATGCTTCAGTTAATCATCTATCCCAGACAAAACAGCTATGAAAGTCAGTACAAGTAAGTACCACTTTTGTAGAATATATATCATAAAAGTATTCTCCTGGGGCTATACCTATTAAGTGAAAAGGCAATACAGTGAGATAGCCATACAAGAATATTTTGACAGGTAACAGGTAGGCCACATTACTCTCTCTTCGAGGGATACAATTATGAATTCATTTCAATAGCCTGAAAGCCTACTTCTCCATAAATTATATTAAGAAAAATATAAAAAATCAAATTAAACATAAAACACCCACAAAAATAAAAATCTACCACATAACACCAGAAAGAACAAATTCAACCACAAAACAAAAACACAGATTAATATAATGTCAATGATAAACAAATCGTTAAACTGAAAAAATATACAATAATTTAAATTATATAATGACTGTCCATTAACATTCAAAAAGGAGGATGCTGGTTGGTCAGCCCAACCAGCATGCCTGTTGTAAATCTGAGCATATACCAATGGAAGAAGTCTGCTCACCCAGACTTTTTTTTCCATTAATATATGCCATTAAAATTTTACTTTTCTTTCCTTTTTAAAAAAATAATTAAATAAAGCTACAAAACCAGAGACCTCAAATGAAGAAGAGAGATGGCACAGAGAAAAATAAAAGGATAATCAGGTACGTTATGCAAAACTAAAGAAACGTAAAATTATCCTTTTATTTTCTCTGTCCCTTCTCTCCCAAATGTTAAAAGTCTCTCGGTTTCTTACTGGTGTACTGTGTAAGTGTGAGAATGCAAGTCGAATACAAATGTGCAGTACATCAGAAAAGTCCCAGGATACCAGAGAAAACATGGAAGAGCACCACGGCACCATTATACAAAGATATTATTTAAGAAAAGTAAGTAATTTTTTCTTAAACAACGTCATTGTATAATGGCAATAACCAACCCGGTGGTGAGGTATATTGAAGATTTACCTGTGGTTGGATTTGTTTAGTCATTCAGGCTTTGTCCTTGTGATTAAACCACACCGACCGTGGGTAAATCTTCAATATACCAAACAGACATGGTTGGTTATTGCTACATTATACAATGGCCGGCCATCACTCGGGTTTTGCCCTCATGATTAAACCACACCAACTGTGAGTAAATCTTCAATATACCAAACAGACATAGTTGGTTATTGCTATAATACATGCTATTTATCAAGCAGCCAGCCTAGCATTTACCACCTAAATTAAATTCAAAACTCATACTCATACCAATAAGAAGCAATGTTTAACACTTCAACCAATCAAAATGTAAGAAAAGCAAATGGAAATACATTAAAATTAAATGAAAACATATTAATATTACAAAACACAAATAACATATAGTATTACTACAAAAAATAAATAAAAATAAAAATAACACCAAATATGCAAAAACATATCTCAGAAAAATACAGCCATATGTACTTTATGTTATGCAATACTACTCCACCCTTCCCACTACGAAACCCAAAGAAACCTACTACAACCTACTACAACTGTATGCCTATAGCGAGAAAGTCTATGACTACATCAATAAAATAAATAAGAAACTGGAATCCATCCTTCCATCCTTCCACAATTCCTTTTTCTCATTTTTGCACATGAAAGCAAGTAAATATATACAGGAAAAAAGAAGATAGCTGGAATAAATATGACATTCCAAAATTATACAAATGAAATATCTGGTAATGGAGACAGGGCTCAGTTTATGACTGAAGGCTTTAAGACCTTCATAAACGTAATTAATTATAAGCACAAAAGGAAGAAATACTTTTCATTCAATCAGATTTATCGGAAAGTGATGGAAAAAATGATTTTGCAAAAATGTCTAAAAAGCTAAGAGAGTTTCATAGGATTTAAAAGTAGTGGAAAGAATGAGACAAATGAAGTGTTTGCTAAAACTGTATAAATGCAGAGTGTATGCAGTATAGGCTTACACAATGAAATGCTGTGTTGAAAGCAAACTGTTGGACTGGAAAGCTTATTCTTAGAAATGCAGAATTCAAGGTTGACAATGGAGACAAATGTACTATTTTGAGAGAACCTACCTTTAAACTTTAATGTTGCAAGGCAAAAATGATTAACTCTGCTCATGATTTACTAATGTATACAGGGCATAATGTAAAGTAAATGGGTCAGATGTTACTGGAATGTGGATAAAGGAATAATAAATGCATGTTTTTTTCCCAAGTCAAGACATTTGATTAGACTGAGTCAACCATATGTTGATTTGTTTCACATTTGAATAGCTTGGCATGGCAAAATGAATACAAAGCATATAAGCACAGAAAATTTAGATATTTATTGAACTACCCTCATGAATGTTTCCTTAAATGCTGTGTAACCATTCATCTTGAGGTTTTCTTTGAACATTACTAAGGCACACAGTGCTGAAGACTGTGAAAACAAATGGCAAAATATTGCCAAAAACGGGCAGCTGTTAAGAAAGAAAGCAGTTCAGTCTGAATGATTCAGATACTTTCAGCAAAAATGCAATGCAATAACAGTGAGACTGCTAATCAGAAAAGTACAGTTGTGTACAGTAACAATAAATGTAGATGTTCCAGTGTATTCACTGTTGCAGTCCTTACAAATGGGTTATCCGGCTCTCGGTAACCCGCAGTCGGCCAGAATACCAAAGTCCTTGGTATATGACATTGGCTGCCTCCGGTTTAAGCCTGATGTCAGGACATCAGGTACAAAGTCAGGCAGCCGATGCCATTTCCTCAGTTTTTCTTGCCTTAACTGTCAGGAGCCCCCAAAAAAGAAAGACCAGGAAAAGAAAAAATCCAGTCTGTGCCCTAGGAAAAAAGGGGGGATGGAAGGGGGGGAAACCAGGACTGCAACAGTGAATACACTCGAGCATCTACATTTATGGTAAGTATACACAACTGTACTATGTTCATCATGTTTCACTGTTGCAGTCCTTACAAATGGCTTGATTCCCAAAGCCCAGGAAAAAAAACAAAAGGGAGGAGGAACACCACTGATTAAGGCTTGGTAAGAATGACCTGCAACACTGCAGAGGCAAAACCAGCCCTGGACTTAGAAAACAAGGGCAAATTGTAATGTTTAGTGAAAGTGTGGACAGAAGTCCAGGTAGCTGCTTCCAGGATGTCCTTAGTAGGTACACCTCTTAGAAAAGCTGTTGCGGTAGAGGTAGTTCTAATAGAATGGGTCCTAATACCCTGAGGAGGAACCTTGCCATGCTGTAAGTAACAAAAGTGACTACAATGAGCAATCCACTTAGAAAGAGTCTGTTTAGAAATAGCTTTGCCCTGAGCTCCAGGAGCAAAACTGACAAACAACTGATCTGTCTTTCGAAATGGTTTAGTCCTGTCCAGGTAAAATCTAAGTTGCCTATGCACATCCAGTGAATGCAGCAATCTTTCTCCTCTATTCTGTGGATTAGGAAAGAAAGTAGGCAGGTGGATAGACTGGTTAAGAGTCAGGCTGGAAACCACCTTAGGCATAAAAGACGGATTAGTCTGAAGAGAAACCCGATCCACATGGAAAGAGATAAAAGGCTCTACTGCCATTAAGGCCTGCAGCTCAGACACTCTTCTAGCTGAAGTAATGGCCAAAAGAAATGCAGTTTTCCAGGACAGAAACTTCAAATCTGCTGAGGCAGCAGGTTCAAAGGAAGGCAGAGTAAGTTTCTCAAGTACAAAATTAAGATCCCAAGCAGGAGTAGGTGCCCTTCTGTGAGGCTTTAAATTGCTAACTCCCCTGAGGAACTGTTTCATCAAGGGATGAGAGAAAATGGGTTATTCAAAGGAACAATGAGCAGAAATAGCTGAATCATGAATCTTGACAGAAGAGAAGGAAAGTCCGCCATTAAGCAAGCCTGCCAAATAATCAAGAATCAGAGGAAGAGTAGGTTGAGATGGGTCTTCTCCTCTAGTCTGCATCCAAATGGAGAATCTTTTCCACTTATCTGCGTAAGATTTCCTAGTACTAGGCCTCCTAGCCTCACGAAGGACCTCAATTACCTGTTGAGAAAGGTTTAAATTATGAACCAGGCTGTCAAATGCAGAGTCTGAAGGTGAGGATGCAGAATTTTTCCCCCCTCCTGAACCAAGAGATCTGATATCAGGGGACGATGCCAATGCTGAGACGGGAAGAGACTTTGAAGAAGTGGATACCAATGCTGCCTGGGCCAGTCTGGAGCTATGATGATGGCACTTGGTTTTTCGTCCCTTATCTTTAACAACACTCTGGGAAGAAGAGGAAGAGGAGGGAATGCACAGATCAACAGCTGTGTCCACGGGAAGGACAGAGCATCCACTTTCCAAGCTTTGTTGTGATGATCCCTGGTGCAAAAGGCTGGAAGAAGGTGGTTGGTCGAAGATGAAAAGAGATCCACCTGGGGAGTGCCACAAAGCTGAATGATGCAATAGAAGATGGTCTTGTTTAGTTGCCACTCGTGAGGATCTAGGACTTGCCTGCTCAACTGGTCTGCCAAGGTATTGAGCCTTCTTGGAAGAAACTGGGCTATCAGATGAATGCCCATAGAAGCTGCCATGGACCATAGTCTCATGCTTTGGCTGCAGAGGGGGTAAGAGTGAGTTCCTCCCTGCTTGTTGATGTACCACATGATTGTAGTGTTGTCTGTCCTGACTAGAAGAGTACCAGGAGAGAGAAGATGCTTGAAAGCCATCAAGGCCTGCTGACCTGTCATCAATTCCTTCAGATTTATGTGCAAATTAACTTGTTGATAGCTCCAAGTTCCCTGAATGCATCTGCCCTCTAGATGTGCTCCCCAAGTGTAGTCCGAGGCATTTGTGGGGGTGAGAGTGTGGCTGGCAGGAGGTGGACAGAAAGGTAGGCCTTTTTTCTGTGCACAGGCCATTGCCCACCAAAGGAACTCTGTCTGCAGGCAGGGAATCAGAGGAAGAATCAAGTCTAAATCCTGAGTGTGTTGACACCAAAGGTACCATTGTATTTTCCACATATACAGTCTGGCATATGGAATCATCAGAATACATGAAGCCATGAATCCCAAGGCTTGCAGGAATTGCCTTGCAGAGAGCTGGGTCATGCTTGCCAAATTCTTGAAGTAATTTCCCTTGAGGGAGGGATACCATCTGGGTGGCTGTGTTCAGACTCGCTCCCAGGAATACAATCTCCCTGGTGCATACCAATTTTGATTTCTTTTCATTGATTGTGTAGCCCAAAGAATTGAGAAGGTTCTTTACAAAGTCCAAATCATTTAGAAGTTGCTCTTGAGAGTTTGCTTGAATAAGACAATCGTCCAAGTAAGGGTAAATTTTAATGTTTCTTTGCCTACAAAAGGCAATAACTTGAGCCAGGCATTTTGTAAAAACTCTGGGAGCAGTAAATAAGCCAAAAGGCAGTGCAGAGAACTGGAAGTGCCTGTTCCCCGCCCTGAAGGCTGTGCAAGTAAGCTTCTTTTAGATCCAAAGTCACCAACTGGGAATCCTTGGCCAGCATTGGCAGCAACTGTTGAAGAGTGAGCATTTTGAACTTGGGAATCACCAGAAAAGTTTTTAGAATGGACAAATCCAGAATTGGGCACCAGGTGCCCCCTTTTTTGGGGACCAGAAAAAGTCTTGAGTAAAAACCCTGGCCTATCTGCAGTGCAGGAACTGGCTCTATTGCTCCCAAATTTGTGACAAGTGGAGTACCACAGGGTTCAGTCCTGGGTCCTCTCCTGTTTGGTATCTACTTCTCTGAAGTACAGGCTAACACAGAAGGTCATTGGCTAACTAAATTTGTAGATGACTGCAAACTAGGAGCCATAATCAAAACTCCTAACAATGTGGACATCCTACAAAAGGGCCTCACTGAGACAGATGCCTGGTGTCAGCCATGGTCTCAAGCTTAATGCCAAAAAGTGCACTGTCATCCCCTTTGGTAAAAACTCTGTACCTATGAACTACCACATAGGCAGTAGTCTACTTAACACCGAAAGTGTGATAAGAGACCTTGGGACACAGGTGGACAGTAGTCTCTCCTTTGATAATCACATCGCCACAGTGGTCAGGAAATCCTTCTACATGGCACACCTCATCACAAAAGGTTTCTCATCCAGAAAAAAAGAGGTCATTGTTCCCCTCTACTCATCACTCATTAGACCAATTATAGAGTACAACGCCCCTTTTGGTATGTACCTCACAAAACATCTACAACAATTGGAAAGGCCACAAAAATATCTCATAAAGAGGATTACTGGCCTCAAACAGATGCCTTACGCAGAACAACTAAAAAAACTCCAGCTTTACTCCGTCGCATATCATCTGCTCAGAGGCGATCTCTGCCTAACATACAAAGCTATGTCAAACCCAGAGCTGTTGGACATGCTCCACTTAAAGAAATCCCAATCCCTCCGAGCTACACGCTCTAGGGACCTAAACCTTGTCACCACAATAAACAGAACATGCTGGAGGGATAGATTCCTGTCCCAGAGACTTCCCATACTCTGGAATAGACTACCTATCTATGTCAAACAGAGCTCCTCATTAGCACTCTTCAAGAAAAATCTTCATGATTGGATGGGTAACAGGAAATTCACCCCAGGGATCACTTCTGTGGTTCTGCTTGACAGGGGCACAGGAAAATAATTTTCTTGGGTGGCGAAAGCCAGGGTACCTTTTTGGCTAGGCTTGTATAGGCCCTAGGGCCAATAGCCTAGTGCCTACCTATGAACCTATGAACCTATGATTTAGCAAGGAAGAAACTTGTTTTTCTGGTCTGCCCATTGAAGAGGGGGAATATCTGGGTATCCTTGGAGGACCGGGAAAGTGCGAAAGGAGAATCTGTAGTCTTGGGATGTTATTTTTAGCACCCATTTGTTGTCCGTGATAGTGTGACAGACATCTGCAAAAATGGCTAACCTTCCCCAAAAGGAAACCCTGGGCCCGCAGGGGAAGGCCGGAGTCATTGAGAATGTTTGCTTTGGGAAGTCTGCTTAGAAATCCCTGATTCTGAAGATGAAGCCTGCCAGTGTTTTGCCCTTTGAGGGGTGGAAGTCTGTCTCCTGGAAGACCTGTAACCTCTAGCCCTAGTGCGACCCTGTTTACTAGGGTCAGGAAAAGTCCAATTCTTAGAAGGGTAATGCCTGCTAAAATGAGGAGGCTGAACTTGCAGAAAATCCTTAACAGTTTGTATAGATTTAGCCTTATCCTCCAACTTATTCAGTACCTCTTCTGCTTTGTTTCCAAAAAGAGTGTCCTTGTGCAAGGGCACATCCAGTAATTTAGATTTTACAGGTTCAGAAAGGGACTGTTCCCTGAGCCAAGCATGTCTTCTAATAATGGAACCAGTGGCCGCTGCCCTGCAAGAAGCTTCCAAAGTGTCAAAACCACAATGTAGAGAATGTTTACTAACAAGAGTGGCAGAATTCAATAAGTCTTGCATGTCCTTACTCTCCATCAGGGAAGGAACACCATCAATTTTAGCTTTAATGGCCTCCAAAGTATGCTGCTGATACTTAGGCATATGAAAAAGACAATTAACAGACCTAATAGCCAAGGTGGAGGAAGTATAAACCTTTTTACCCCACCTATCCAAGGCCCTAGATTCCCTGTCAGAAGGAACAGGATTTTTAGCAACCATGGCTTTAACACCCTTAGGGCCCTGAGCAATAATCTCTGGGTCAGCAGTAGGATTCTTGAAAAAGAACTGATGAGAATCAGGAAATCTATAATACCTGTCAGGCTTTCTAAGAGCGGGAGGAACAGAATTAGGAGTCACAGAATTCTCCATAGAAACATCATCAACAACTTCCAAAACCGGAGGGGTAGCCAAAGGCTTATGCTGAGGCAAATCTAAGAACTCCCTAATCAGCTTCTTAGAGTGAGGGTAGTCCTAACTTTCCCATTTAAAATGCTCCCTAAGGGTATTCAGAGTATCCCCAAAAGAAAAATCTTCTGGGGGGGGGGGGCAGAAGGGATAGAGTCTTCAGCATTAAAATCCTCAAAACCAGAAAAATGCTGAGAGTGTCATTCTTCATCAGCAGAGGTGCTGGAAACCTCTGAGTATGAGGCAGACAAAACTTCTGGGGACAATTCCCTAGCCCTCTTAGAAGAAGGTGGCTGAGAGCCCCTGATAAGAGTCAAGAGATCACTAGCCATCTTAACCATCTGAGCCTGAGGCATTTGAGGGGTGGCCGGTGCCTGTTTAGGAGTAGATTTTTGGTTGGGAGGCCTGCTAGAAAGCCAGAGGGACTCGGGAGGCCTAACCATCGCAGAAGTGTGAACCGAGGCCGTCGGTCTGGATCTGGTCTCCGGACGGAGAAAAGAGGCCTCAGAAGCCGGCGCCTGCTTAGTGGCTCAGGATCCATCAGAGGCAGCGACAGGCGGAGGGTCCAAAGACGAGGTAGAAGCGTGTGGAATGGAGGACTCAAAAAAGGTTTCCGTAGATGCCTGTTGAACATCTGCAGACTGCAGGGGCAACAAAAGCTTCTCACTGGCTACCTCTGGACCGACAACCAACTTAACAGGGATGTCGAGCAGGACCATGATGTATGACTTATCATCATCATTCTCTTTCGGCTTTTCCCGTTAGGGGTCGCCACAGCGGATCATCTCTTTCCATTTCTTCCTATCCTCTGCATCTTGCTCTGTCACACCAACCGCCTGCATGTCTTCTCTCACCATGTCCATAAACCTTATCTTAGGCCTTCCTCTATTCCTCTTACCTGGCAGCTCCATCCTTAGCATCTTTTTCCCAATATACCCATCATCCCTCCTCAGCACATGTCCAAACCAACGCAATCTCGTCTCTCTTGCTTTGTCTCCAAACTGTCCAACATGAGCTGACCCTCTAATATACTGATTCCTAATCCTATCCATCCTAGACACACCGATTGCAAATCTTAACATCTTTAACTCTGCCACATCCAGCTCTGACTCCTGCCTTTTTGTCAATGCCACTGTCTCCAACCCATATAACATAGCTGGTCTCACTACACTCTTGTAGACCTTCCCTTTCACTCTTACGGATACCCGTCTGTCACAAATCACTCCTGACACTCTTCTCCACCCATTCCACCCTGCCTGTACTCTCTTCTTCACCTCTCTTCCACATTCACCATTACTCTGAACTGTTGATCCCAAGTACTTAAACTCGTCCACCTTTACCAACTCTACTCCTGCATCCTCACCATTCCTCTACCCTCCCTCTCATTTACACACATATATTCTGTCTTAGCCCTGCTGACCCTCATTCCTCTGCTCTCTAGAGCATATCTCCACCTCTCCAGAGTCTCCTCAACCTGATTCCTACTCTCACTACAGATCACAATGTCATCTGCAAACATCATAGTCCACAGGGCCTCCTGTCTGATCTCATCTGTCAACCTGTCCATCACCGCTGCAAATAAGAAAGGACTCAGAGCTGATCCTTGATGTAATCCCACCTCCACCTTAAACGGATCTGTCACTCCCACTGCAGTCCTCACCACTGTCACACTATCCTCGTACATATCCTGTACCACTCTTACATACTTCTCTGCCACTCCCGACTTCCTCATACAATGCTACAACTCTTCTCTAGGCACCCTGTCATGTGCTTTCTCCAAGTCTACAAAGACACAATGCAACTCCATCTGACCTTCTCTGTATTTCTCCATCAACACTCTCAGAGCAAACATTGCATCTATAGTGCTCTTTCCTGGCATGAAACCATACTGCTGATCACTAATCATCACCTCCCTTCTTAACCTTGCTTCCACTACTCTTTCCCATAACTTCAAGCTGTGACTAATCAGTTTTATCCCTCTGTAGTTACTGCAGCTCTGCACATCACCCTTATTCTTAAAGATAGGTACCAAAACACTTTTTCTCCACTCCTCAGGCATCCTCTGACTTTCCAAAATTTCATTAAACAATCTAGTTAGAAATTCCACTGCCATTTCTCCTAAGCACCTCCATGCTTCCATTGGTATGTCATCTGGGCCAACAGCCTTTCCATTCTTCATCCTCTTCATAGCTATCCTTACTTCCTCCTTGCGAATCTGTTTCACTTCCTGATTCACTATCCCCACATCATCCAACCTTCTCTCTCTCATTCTCTTCATTCATCAGCCTCTCAAAATACTCTTTCCATCTACTCAACACACTCTCCTCTCTTGTGAGTACCTTTCCCTCACTATCCTTTATCACCCTTACATGCTGCACATCTTTCCCAGCTCTGTCCCTCTGTCTAGCTAATCGGTACAGGTCCTTTTCTCCCTCTTTAGTGTCCAATCTCTCGTACAACTCTCCATATGCCTATCCTTAGCTTTCGCCACCTCTCTCTTTGCCATGCCTCATCTCCTTATACTCATGTCTACTTTCTTCATCTCTTTGACAATCCCACTTCTTCTTCGCCAGCCTCTTCCTCTGTATACTCTCCTGTGCTTCCTCATTCCACCACCAGGTCTCCTTGTCCTCCTTCCTCTGTCCAGATGTCACACCAAGCACCTTTCTAGCAGTCACCCTTACTAGTTCTGCTGTAGTTACCCAGCTATTCGGTAACTCTCCACTGCCTCCCAGTGCCTGTCTTAACTCTTCCCTAAACTCCACTTCACAATCACCCTTTTTTAACTTCCACCATTTAATCCTTGGCACAGCTTTCACACTCCTCCTCCTATTCTTGATCACCAACGTCATTCTACATACCACCAATCTATGCTGCTTAACTACACTTTCCCCTGCCACCACTTTACAGTCTCCAATCTCCTTAAGACTGGCCCTCCTACATAGTATATAATCAACTTGTGAGCATCTTCCTCCACTCTTGTACGTCACCCTATGCTCCACCCTCTTCTTAAAATACGTATTCACCACAGCCATATCCATCCTTTTCGCAAAATCCACAATCATCTGACCTTCTGCATTCCTCTCCTTAACACCATACCTACCCATCACTTCCTCATCCCCTCTGTTCACTTCACCAACATGCCCATTAAAGTCCGCTCCAATCACTAGTCTCTCACCCTTGGGTACACTCACCACAACTTCATCCAGCTCACTCCAAAATTTCTCTTTCTCTTCCATCGCGCACCCAACTTGAGGAGCATATGCACTAACAACATTCATCATTATACCATCAATTTCGAGCTTCATAAACATCACTCGGTCAGACACTCTCTTCACGTCTAAAACACTCTTGGCATATTGTTCCTTTAGTATAACCCCTACCCCATTTCTCCTGCCATCCACACCATGATAAAACAATTTGAACCAGTTTCCTAATTTGAATTTTGAGTCCTATATTAACTTCAGAAGGGCTAAAGCCAGATACTAAGAAAGTGAGAGCCATAATACAGAGACCAGAGGATAAGCACATTTTAATGATATTGCTGGAAATATTACAGTATTCAGCAAATCTCATAACAAATACTGCAGGCACTAAAATGTATTTGGGAAAGTGACATTTAAAAGCATGAAGCAGAATGGGAATACTTAGAACAAGACAAGGGTTTTGAAATATTATGGAAGCTTGTTACCTTGATACCAACTTTTAAATATTATGGCATTACTAAGCCACTTGCACTACACGTAGATGTCAGTAATTTTGGACCTGGAGCAGTACTTATGCAACAGAATAAACTAGCAGAATAAAACATAAGGATTTACTGATGCACAAACAAGATATGTCCATATCAAGAAAGCTATGCTAGCTATTAGATATGGACCTGAGCAGCCTTATAGATACATATACAGAAGGTGTGTTGATTGACAATGATTTCAAGCCTTTGCAAAGCATCTTCAGAAAGTCGTTGGATAAGCTTCCTTAAAGGCTACAAAAGATGTAGTCAATTTCTATGGCGAGATGATATGACAAAAAATATACACGAGATTAAACATCTGCATAATGCAGATATGCTGAGCAGATTTTAACAAAGTTGGAGGCGCATGCTATAGCTACCAATGACAAAGGGCAATGTCAAGGAATTTAAAAAAATTATGTAATAGGGCAGAGAATTACAGTTGCTCATAGATGCTTCTACTGGAGGACGGCCAAATCAATTATGTGAAAATTCATAAAGACAGATATACCAGTTCTTCAAGGATAAAATCATACCTACAAAAGGACTGATATTTGAGTCTGATACAAAGTGCCAAACCATCTCAAAAAATCTGTTATAAAAAATACAAGAATCTTATCTGGAAAAACTGATGCATAAGTAAAGAACATGAGATGTGATGCAATGCCCAGGAACGTGGAGTAAATTGAAAAAGTAGTGCAAAGTTGTGAAGTGTGCAGTATACAGCACAGTTAGAATCTTCAAAAAGAGAAAATACCCTCTGTGATACCTATCCTGATGAGGAATAAAGATGGCATAAATGTGTTTGAGTTCAAGAAAGATCATTACTTGTATGTAGACTATTATTTGAAATATCTGGATGAAGTTAAACAAAAGGACAAGACAAGTGCAAGTATAACTAACAACTTCAAAAGTACATCCTTGAGACACAGAATACAAGCTAGGTCCACAATTTGCAAGCCAGGAATTCAAGATTTATGAATGCACAGGAATTCGAACACATTAGTACTAGTTAACGATATCCATGGTATGATAGCCAGACTGAAAGAATGATTCATACAATGATAATTATCAGGAAGAGAAATGTATTCAACATATCTAAACTAGAATACAAATACAAGCCTTCTAAATGTATAGGATTATTATCAGCAAACATAATGATAGAAGACTTGTGACGATATAGCAAATCTGTCAAAAAATGCTTAGGAAGCTTGAGCAGTTAACTGCAACATGGCTTTGTAACTCACAAGTCATACGCAACCCCCAAAATAATACAAATGACTTCTTCTTTCCCCCAAATCCCTCTCTCATGAAAAAAAAATGAAATCCTCTCTCTTAATATTATAAGTGAAGTCACTTCTCAAAGCAAATTATTAAGGATGATAGTGGATGATAATCTTATATTCAACCGGTATAAACAAAACTGCATACAAAAACTCATCAAAAACTAGGAATGCTTTACAGTCCCCAAAACTTTCCTAACAATGCAATTAAAACTACACTTGCCACTACTTGGCTCCTCCCCTTACTACTTTAATGCACTCCTATCCTTACTAACCTACAGGTATCTCAAAAAGGAAAACTTGAATAATGTTATAATCAAGTGGCTAAATGTGCAGGAAATACCTCATTCAGAACCCAGCACTGTATACCACTAAATGACCAAAACTGGTTAGAACTAACCATCAACTTACATATGCACAGCTTCTTACCACCTATAAAATTATCCGACATTCATCTTCTTGTCCAGCACTGTCAATCTAAACAACTATGTTCCCAATCAGTCATTATGATCCAGTAACCAAAAACTCCTCTCTGTCCACAAACCTATCAAATCTGCTGGGCATGATGTGGACTGACACTGACTTGTTAAGGCCTGGAACTGCTTACCTGTATCCATCAAGTCAATACCCTCCCTCCAGTCCTTTAAAACCATTTTGAAAGACTTCCTAGCCAAAATATTGCTGTCTTTTCTCAGGCCCAGATAGAAAATATCCCAAAATATGAACAAGTACCTGTTCATACTTCACACCTCCTTAATCTCATTTCTTCATTCACTTCCTTACTTCAATCAATTTCTCTCACTTGACTCTCTTTATAAATACCCCATAACCCTGTTTTTTCTCTAACTTCATATTGCAATTCCTGTCTGCATTAATAACTTACCTTTAATTTTTCTATAAACTGGCTAAAATTTCTATAAATATTAAATCATTGTAATATATGTGCTATCTATTCTTAATCAATATTTTCACATTATGTCTAATTTGATACAATTATTTAAACTGTAGATGTTTTTGTATTATTTTTGAAGACTGTAAAAAAAATACTTTGGAGCTTTTCTTCTCAGGCCTCCACTGAAAATGGGTACCAATCCCTGTTGGACTATCCCGGTAATCAAATGTCAATAAATAATAAATAAACATCTACTGGTTAATACTTTGCTAATTCTAGAGAATTAAAGTAAGCAATGTTGTTCAGATATGAAGAACAAACTAAGTAATGCATTTATTATTACTATTCTGTGTAACATTGTCTTCTTTGTGAAAGAGAAACAAGGTAATAGTATAAATGCTAAGAAATATGCATGATGGCAATTTAAAGCTGTTTTATTGAGAGAAGGACCTGGAAATGAACCCTAATAAATCTAAGGAGGATTTAGAGATCTGAAGCTTTATAAATGAAACAAAATTCAGATACACAAAACAGAATCATGGCTTGTTTTTACATAAAATTGAACCAGTGAAGTCAATGTATTCCACAATCATCTCAAAGAATGAAAAATATGAATAATACAACTAGATGACAAAAGTATTCAGAAATACGTATAGAAGTTGAATTGAAAATTCCAAAAGTACAAACATAGTCCAAACCAACAAAAGTATTACAGACTGAGACATATATTTAAGATAGGTCACACAATTACTAAGAACAGTTACAGATGACTGAGACTGTTGAAGAGCTATACTTTTATCCAGATCTAGATCATTAAGAAAGCCTCTGACATTTAGTGACAGCACATATAAATATGTACGATATAGGACAATTCTAAAGACTGAAATGTATTTAAAATGTTGCTGTTTTTGAAAATTTTATTGTCTTATTTTATTTTAAAGAAGCCAGCTACATGCACATGTAGTATAATGTTACAGTAGATGTTGGAATACTGTAAACAGAAATTCCTTAGTGTATATTTGCACGTGTTTATATTAATACATTTTAATCTTATAAAATGGGGTAGAGAATATATGTATGTTAAGTCTTTAACAAAGGATGTAGCATTAAGGTCACATGCTACCTTCATCTTATACCAACTGCACTAAAGATTTCGACCTGTAAGTATCACCCTAGACTCTGTCTCATTGTTTGGCCATCATAACAATTCTAGATATTAATATTACATAGCACAGCAGGTGCAAATTGTCCATAAAACTGAATTTACAGATTATATACAAAACACGCTTGGGGGGAGAATCATAAAATGGCAATGGTGTCATTTATATACAGTGTTTTAATATGTGGTACTGCAAAAATGTATTACAATTACAACTGCCAATCTTATGCTCTTAGAGCATCTGTCATTCTCATTACTGGTGGTTCCAGAGGAGACTGCCTTGACTACCAGGGACTGGTAACAGAATATAGCTAAAGAGACACTACAGGGGAGGCACAAATTAAAGACCAGCTCTGAGTTAGTTGTTATTTGAGTCTAGAAAAAAGCTTTTGTTAAAAAAGGAATACTTTGTAAGGCATATAAAATACTGGATGATAATTATAAGAATCGAATGAGAAGGGGTAAGAAAAGATTTGGATGAGAGACCGACATGGCAGTTTACAAAGAATCAGTGAGATGATATCTGCAAGGCTTGCAAGTATGCAACAAAGTCCTCAAGGTTTAGGATTTCTGTATAAGAGTGTTTGCATAGGTATTTTATACTCCAAGAAGAAATCAGAGAATTTTTCTTCAGGTAGACCGCAAATGCTGGAGGGGTTACAGGAAAGAAAGAGGTGACTGGGAAAATGTTTTTGAGATTGCAACAGGTTGGCAGATTTTGAAAAATCCCTACAGAATATTTAGTCAGAGAAATGCTGGGGATGGCAAATGGTCGTAACTAAGGAAATTATTCTTTAGAGCTGGGATGTAGGATCTGAATTCTCTAACCATATTATGGTTTTACTAATTTTAACACAATCAGTTGACAGGATGGCCACGGTGGTGCAGCGGTTAGCATTGCTGCCTCATAGCAAGAGGTTCCCTGGTTCAATCCTTGGCTGGGGTGCCTTCTGTGTGGAGTCTGCATGTCCTCCCTGTGATGGAGTGGGTTTCCTCTGGGTGCTCCGGTTTCCTCCCACATCCCAAAGACATGCTGTAGGTGGATTAGATACTCTAAATTGGCCCTAGGCGTGAGTGCATGCATGTGTGTGACTTCCGTGGAAGGTTGGGCGCCAGGCTGGCAACTCAACACCATAAAACCTTCACTGCCATTCATGAGCGGACAGGTGATCCATTGTGCTGACCCCTAACCAGGAAAAGCTGAATGAAGAAAAAGAAGAGGAACACAATCAGTTGCCAAAATGCAATTATGAGAAAATGGAAATCAAAACCTAAACAACAATAACTAAAGTATTGATTGTAAAGGGGGTAAATAACCAGAAATGAGATCTTTAAAATAAGGAAGGAGCAAATTAAAAAGAAACAAATGAAATTTGTATAAATAATGCATGTAGGGTAATGCTCAAGAGGAGTGAAATTTAAGGGAAGGCAGACAATGAACAATTTATGCGATGAAGTGAATGAACATTTTAAAAAGAAAACATATATATATGCTACATGAAAATAACAATGGAAATATTATTATGGTTTTCTTTTACTGTAGGTGCACCTATCATCCATACACAACTCTTTTCCCATTTTTTTACACATGGGGTTGTGGTGTCACTTTCAACAGTGGCAATCAACTAGAGCCAAAGTTTACACCACTGGGTGGCTAGCCCTGCCTATGTCATTTTTTTAATTGACATACTTAATAAAGATACTTCAAAATATATGAGAGCCAGGTATTTAGAATTCACCTTAAGAAATGACTTAATACCACATTTAATAAAAAAGTTATTTTACAATCACTATTTGACTTTTTAGGCATAAGTGGACTCTTGCATGTTGTATGTTGAAAACTGAGCCCAAAAATGTTAAGAAATACCTAAGCTATAGTCATTTATGAATGAACCACATACATTAGTATGGAATTGAGGAGGACAGAAGGATGCCAAATACTTTCTATGAGATTTTGAATAAATTGTCTTACTAATGTCTTAACATGTAAGACAATAACTTTCAAAATACAGTGTGCATTTATTTACTACTGAACTGATCAGAACTGGATTCTTTGCTGCCATGATCAAGGCCACTGGCAATGGAAAGTTTAATAAAAGTATAAGGCAATAACATGCAGAAAACTGATACATAATTATGCACACATAGTTACCACAGTAACAAATTAAAATAAGTCCAGCAGCAACAATGTAAGTTTCAAACCTGTTACTGTTAAATATTGAAAATAAAAATAAAGATCATGTGGGGGGGGGGGGCAGAGCCAGATGTCATAGAAGATAGCAGATGCTTGGCTTGCTTAAGTGGTAACTAACAAGAGGTGACTTGGCTTGACTGGCCTATTCCTCCTTGAGAGGGGAAGTACAGTCTACAGTGAGAAATGGTTGGGAGCAATGGCCAGGAAATTCAGTTACCTTGAACTTCCTATGATTCTATTAATACAATGATGCACATCAAAACAGATATGTTTGGAAAAATAGCAAACATCCTGAAAGATCTCTAATGACAACCACTGCTGGCAAGGAACCCTGCCTAGAAAATAAGTCTGGAATCTCCTTACCACCTAAGATATAAAGCTAAAATCTCCTAATAGCTGGACTTAGAAAGAAACTGAAAATCTAGTAAAAACTGGATCCCTATTGAAATGGCAGGAATGACTGACTTACCACAGCTGTCATCCAAAACAACAAAGGAATTGTCGGTTGTGTAAATCAAACAGTAACAAATAGCAACAAAAAGTTATGTACACCCATACATGCATTTGTGTATACACTCACATTTATTTATATATATATATATATATATATATATATATATATAGATAGATATATATATATACATATATATATATATATATATATATATACATATACATTTATATGAATCTAACAATTCATCAAGTTGCACAAACTTTGACATGTAAATCATCAACCTCAAAACATCAAAGCCAAAAGCATCGATCCATAAAATATAAAAAAAACACAGTGTTATTGTGGATGGATAAGCCCCCCCCCCCCTGCACTTCACATCCACTGCTAATTATATATACCAAATCAGAGATTGCACTACAGTGGGGTAAGAGCAAATTCCCTGATCCCTACTGTGCCATGATTTCTTGGTGAAAAAACCAGTATGGTTCCACAAGCTGATTTTTTGATCAGCTATAACAACATTCTTACTCATCGACAGAAAACTATGCACCTATTTTTATATATGCACACACACACACACACACATTCATATATATATATATATATATATATATATATATATATATATATATATATATATATATATACACAACTAAAATTAACTGCACTCAAAAAAAATTGAACGAAGAGAAGAAATTTTAACTAAGAAATGAACTTTGTGACAATAAAATCATTCAAAAAATAGTAAATTACACCAACAACTCTTGTAGAACTTTAGCGCTTTCGTCTTATTTATTATCAAGACTTCTTCAGAAAGACATGTTTCATAAGTATGAGCAACCATTTTCACTTCCTTTAAATACATTAGTTCTAGCAGGCCATTTAAATTAACAACAGTTCCTTTCCAATAGTAAAGTGTGAACAAGCAGGGTGCTGTGTGCATTTTCATTAACATTACAATCGCAGTTACATAAGGTAAATTGGTCAGACAGTAATAGCCTTGTGGTGCCATGTGCTTACTAAAAAGGATCGAGTGCAAAAACTGATCGTGTGCAAAAAAGGGATTGTGTGCAAAAAGGGATTGTGTGCAAAAGCAAAAAAAAAAAAAAAAAAAAATTAAAAATATGGGGGAACCGGGAAGGATGAGAGTCATGCTGTGATGATTCTAATATAAACACATAACTTATGAGTCTTTGCCTCCAAAGGTAAGTAAAGAAGGGAATGGAGGAAGGTGGAGGAGTCAGGTAGAGAGTCCTACTATGCTTTGGTATCAGTGTGTATGTAGAGAAATGTGTGGGTATGCCACCTGATGGGAGAGTGGGAGGAATGCGGTGTGGACTTGAGGGGGCTGTTAGGGGGCCGCCCATGACAAGGTGTGTGGAGCATATGAATAACAGAGTGTCCCAGAAGACTGTCAGTGCGGATGGTACCACCCGTGGGCTGGTTTGGATGGTATCACTGCTTGAATGTCTGCGTGAAAAGTGAGACTGGGGGGGGGTAGTTATTGGGGTCAGCGGGGGCTAGCCTGGTGACTGGGAGCATGTTTGTAGGGGCTATGAGGGAGTCAAAAGTCAGAGAGAGAGAGAGAGAGAGGAAACACATTATATTCACTTGCACAGTTGTAAATCCTTAAACACATTAAATCCACTTGCACAATTCTTCAAACCCTATCACATTTCAATCTCTATACCATTTAAGTGCACATTTAATGTTCAGTGTCTCGTTGAGATCTGAATAGACATCAGCTCTCAGTTCTATCTGCCATTTTAATTCCCAGACTTGCAGGAATGTGTCCATGTCCCCTACAAATTCTGTTATTTTTTCCAGTGCTGTGAATTTGAATCCTGTGAAGTTTGGGCAAATAGCACTGTGTTTAGCCAAGGCATTCAAACTGTCCTGTTTGTATATTGCTGCAGTGTGTTCTTTAATACAGCTACTCAGCTTCCTGTTCATTTTGCCGATATAGAAATTCCCACAGTGTTCGCAGAAAGCACAGTAGACTACATTTTTTGTGTTGCAGTCATAGTAGTCATGTAGACTGACAGTTCTGTTGCAGTGCGGGAAGGTGACATTGTTGTCTTTTCGTATGTGTACACAGGTGACACACTTGCCGCAGTCAGACATTCCAGGTTTTGTCGATACTTCGCTCTGTGGGGATGGGCTTTTATTCCTCAAGAACGCACCACCAAAAGAAGAGGTTCGTTTGAAACAGAAGTTCGGGGATGTCCCAAGTAACTTTGTCAGACCTTTTTCTCCTCCCAAGATGTCCCAATTGTTGGTGAGGACCCCTCTGATTCCAAACATATCTGTGGAAATTGGAAGGGGGAAACTTGACACCCAGTCCTTTTTGTTCGGTCCGTTCTGTGCCCCTGCTGTGAATCCCTTTTCCAGGATTGGTGGGTACCTGGAGTGTCTGTGCTGTATGATCTCTTGGAACAGGTTGTCCACTAGATACTCTGGGTATTTTCTTTCTAAGAACAAGTTTCTGAGGTAAAAACCTTCATTGATGAAAACCTCGTCCCTAAAAATGAGTCTGGATAACCGGATGAATTGTCCTTTTACAATATTCTTTTTCATGAAATGGGGATGCTGGCTGCTGAACTCTAGATAGTTATTCCAGAAAGTGGGCTTATGTAGATGTTGGAGTCAAACTGTCCACTTTCTGGGTCTATAGTGAGGTGGATATCCAGGAATTGAGTGGTGGTTCCGATATGTCCTACCGTGAGGGTCAGGAAGTCCAGACTCTGGAAAAGGGTTTCCAGAAAATTGCTCAGAGAAAGTCTGTCCCCCTTCCAGACAAAAAAGACATCATCAATATAACGCCTGTACATTATGGTGTTGTTGAACCCGGGCAGTGATTCAACCTTATCCATTTCCCAGGCACTGAGGACTAAGTTTGCATATGCCGGGGCCATTTTGGACCCCATGGCTACCCCTTTTTGTTGGTGGTAAATCTTCCCGTTGAATTGAAAGAAGTTATTTCTTAATACTGCTTCTGTTAACCTGCATACAGTATTAATCTTAGTCCCGCTTAGGTTGGAGTGCCTGTTCAGGTACTGTCTGGTGAGGGTCAGTCCTTCGGCGTGGGGGATGTTTGTGTAGAGCACTTCTACATCTAGGGTGACCAGTAAATATTCCCCTCCATCCAGCCTTAGTTTGGAGATGTCATTTAGAAAAGCCCAGGAGTCCTTAGTGTAGCATTTGCTGTTCTGTACAATGGGATTAAGGATGTGGTCCACGTATTGTGAAATCTTTTCTGTTTTTTTCCTTCAGTTCAATACCACGTGGCGGAAAGGTGGATTTTCAGGGTTCTTGTGAACCTTGGGGATTGCAAAAAATTTTCCAAGGCTGGGTGTCATGACCTGTATGAAGTCTTTTTCATCTTGAGAGATCTCATCCCTGAGGTACAGTTCCAATAGTAGGTTGTCAATTTGTTTAAAGTTTTGTTGTACCTGGTTGATGTTGACCTTTTTGTAGAACTGGTTATTCATGAGGGATGTTTCAAGTGTTTGGATATATCTCTCCTGCTCCATCACTACTATCCCGGATCCCTTCTCAGCCTTCATGATCCGTAGGGATTTGTCCTGACTCAGTTCCTTCCAAGCCTGTCTTTCTTCCCTGTTCAGGTTGTGCCACTTTGCCGAGGGCTTATCAGAAAGGAGTTTCCTGATATCCCTTTCGCAGGTACTAGCAAAGAAGCTCAGTGTGTTGGAGAGTGCAGGAGTGTACAGGCTCTTCATGGTAAGGGGTCTGTTGTTATCTTCCGAGCTTTCCTCATCTTCTTCCTCTTCATACTGTTGTATATCTAATTTTAGTTGTAACTTTCTCAGGTAGCACTTGAGGTCCAGGATAACATCTGCTGTGTTGGCTCTCTGTGCTGGGATGAAAGAAAAGCCTTTCTTCAGTACCTTATGATGGCTTTCCGAGAAAACTCGTGTGGTGAGGTTAAATATGTCACCTACCCCTGCTGGAGACCTGAAGTCAGTGCTATCAGGTGCTGGTATCAGTGAATGGGGAGGGTGATCAGGGTGGCCCACACCAGTAATACTAGTACTGTATCCCGTTCCCTCTCCTCCTCCTTCCCCTGTGATTGTTGTTCCCCCTCCTTCCTTATATATATATATAAATATATATATATATATATATATATATGTGTGTATATATATATATATATATATATATATATATATATATATATATATGTATACACACACATATAGATATATATATATATATATATATATATATATATATATATATATATATATATATATACACACAGACAGATATAGATATCGACATGGCAATTTGGTTGCATAAACATTTTATTGAGAAGCAAGAAAGATGTCACTACCCATCAACATCACATTTCAATTAGTGCAATTACAGATTATACATAATATCAACTATAGCCTAGTTCAGTGCATTTGCTGTTAGTCATGGCTATGAAACCATGGAGTTGGTATATATACAAGACGGTTGGGTGGAGACCCCAAATTGAGGGGTATGAAACACAAAGTACCTCATATAAAACACTGAGTGTGTTTTGTTTTTGTGGGTGTGTGTAGTGGTGTGTGTAAGTTGTGTGTTTTGTTGTTTGCAATGGTAGGTGTAGTGTGCTATGGTCCATTTATGTTATGTGGTTTGTGGTGTGTTAGTGTATGTCAGCTGCAGTGTGGCAATTGTTTCAGTGTTGAAGATATTTGCTGGGATATATGGTCGATATATTATAATCAGGTCTTCAACTGTAACCACATTATTATAGGTTCATGAACCTATAATATGTTCAAGATATGGATGCCAAGAAGTTCAACTTGAAAGTGAAGCTCGAGGGGTGAGTCTTGGCATCTATATAGAATCATGGGATCATAAGAGGTTACTACGCTAATGGTCCTGGGGCCCTTACAAACCTAGCCAAGAATTTATCCCCAAAAAGAAACCTTAGTCAGCACCTGTCACCCCTGTCAATGAGGGACACAGGTGGGACCTCTGGGACAAATTTGTGGTTTCCCATCCATTCATGATGGATGCGCTTGAAGAGGGTCAGTGAGGTACGCTGTTTGACAAGTATGTGAAGTGTATTCCAGAGACGGCAGCCTCTGGGAGACAAACCTGTCTCTCCAGCAGGCTTTGTTGATGTTGCATAATAGATTTAGGCCTTTCGACCAGTTAATGTGTGAGGAGTTAGACTTATGGATATGGAGAATCTCTAGCAAGGCAGGGTCTGAAATTGCCTTGTAGGTGAGACACAGATTACCTCTGAGCAATCTGCAAGATAGAGTAAAATGATGGTGATTTGAGCCTGTACACAAAGGACAGATGTTGGAGGCATTGGATTCTCTTTGTGAGGTACTTCTGTGGCCTTTCCAGTTGGTGCAGGTGTTTGGAGAGATACATACCAAACGGGGTGTTATACTCAGTTATTGGCCTAATGAGGTAGGAGTACTGAGAGATAATACACTTTTTTTCTGGATGCAATCCCTTTACTTCGGTGATGAACCAAGTAAAAGGCGTTTCTGACCACTGCCACTACATGATGATTAAATGTGAAATTGTTGTCAACCTGAGTACCCAGGTCTCTCACCACAGGTTGTGTGCTTTGGGGTTGCCACTGATGTGGTGATCAGTGGGGGCTGTGTTTTTGCCGAAAGGTATGATGATACATTTTTTTGCATTTAACTTGAGGTCATGACTTTGGCACCTGTCATTTGCTGCTGTGTGACTCTCTTGCAGTATGTTAACATCATTTGCGGTGTCAATGACAGCACCCAACTTACAGTCATCCATAAACATGGTCAGCCACAGGACTTTTGTCTTTGTCTGGACCTCTGAGAAATAGATGCCAAACAGTAGGGGTTGCAGGACAGATCCCTGGGAAACACCACTAGTGACAGGTCCACTGTTGGCGGTGGAGGTGCTTATTTTGACCTTGTGGGTCCTGAAGGTGAGCCACTTGGCCACTCACCTGACAAGACAGGGATTTATGCCAAGTTGTGTTAGCATTTCTATGATGCCCAAGTGGGGGATTGTGCCAAAGGTAAGCTGTATGTACTGACCTTCCCTCATCCAGGGCCTTGGTGACAGTCTCAAAGAAGTCAACCAAGTTCAAAAGGCAAGATCTGCCCTAGCAAAATCCGAACTGGGTGGGGTCAAGTGCTTGGAGATTGCCTATGTCCTTGTTTATGAGATCCCTAATAATATACTACATGGCTTTACAGATCAGACTTGTCAAGCTAATGGGCCGATAGTTTCCAGGGTCAGTAGTGGCACCACCTTTGTGCAAAGGGATGACAATGGAAGTTCTCCAGTCTGCTGAAATGAAGCCTGTACTTAGGCTGTGGTTGAACAGGATGCTCAGTGGTGAAGCTAGTCCTTGCAGGAGATGGTGCAGAATACAGCCTGGGATACTATCAGGTCCCATGGAAGCTGTGTTCTTTGCCTTGGATAGGGCCTTTAACACTTGCTCTATAGAGATGTGAGGTGCGGGACAAGTATCGGGGATGTCAAAATGGGCCTTTTTGGGGGACAGGGGTGACGTTTGCCCTGACGTTATCTGCTATAAGGTTGGCTAGGTCAACAAGATCAGTGTAGGTGGTACCGTTAAGTACTAATATGGAACAAACCTGGGCTTTGCCATGGAAGTTCCTGACACAACTAAAGAAGGCATTGTGGTTTCCCTTTGTTTTGGAGGTAGTTTTGATTCATAATTGGCTTTGGAGGTTTTCACTAGTGATCTAATTTGCTTGTTGAGACTAAGGGAGGGAGGTTTTCCAATTTGGAAATTGTTCCTTTTTACCCTTGGACAACAGTTTCTTCCTTTTGTTGTAAAGCCTGTTGATACAGGATGCCCACCAAACAGGTTTGTGTTTCCTTGAGGAGCAGGTTTTAGTTCTGTTGGGTATGGCTGAGTCCATGCAGTTGTACAGGTGCTTATATTCTGCACTGGCGTACTGTTCAGTGTAGTTGTCTGCATCCTCTGATGGGGCAGTCATGTGAAACTACTGATATCCTCCCTTAGGAGGGTGCAGTCAGCTTTTGAGAAGTATTTTAGCCTGGTTATGGCTGGGGGTGGGGGGGGGGGAGTGGGATAGAAACTTTGAATGAGACAGACCTATGATCTGATCTCAACAGGGAAAAACATACTATGGGAGTGATGCAGTGGTCATCAATGTTGGTGAGAGCCAAGTCCAGAATGTTATCTCCCCTTGTGGGTGATGTGACAAGCTGGTCTAGTACATTAGAACTGATGATGCTAAGGAATCGTTGCGAGTGCAATAGTGCAGGAATAGTTCAAGCAGTCTATGGTGGGGTAGTTGAAGTCACCAAGGATCAGGGTGATAGGGGGTACCTTGATGGAGTCAAGTAGGTCCAGGTAGAAGGAGTCGGTGTCATGAGTCATGGAGGGGTGTATAGCTGGCTATAACTTGGATGGGTGTCTTGCCAACTGTCAGTTTCACCTGGAGTAGTTCCAGTGCATCATACTGGTAAAGCAGTCTGGAGGTACGCCTGTCCTTAATGAAGATAGAGACTCCCCCACCCTTAGCCTTCCCAATTGCATTTTGGGGTTGGCATGTGTGGAATGAGGTATAACCTGGTAAGGCTGAGGTGCTCTCTGCAGTCCTGAACCAAATTTTCATGACTGCACATCTGTCGGCATCTTCAAGTGTGAGCAGAGCCTCTAATGAGTGCATTTTTAGGTTAAGGCTCCTAGCATTAAGCAGCATGACCTTCTATTTGCTTTTTGACAGATCTTTTAATTTGCAAGATGTCCTTGGGACATTGCCTAAAAAAGGCACAATGGGGAGGTGAGAACATTGGCCAGGATCCAGAATCCCAGGGGTGATAGGCGGAGGCCATCTCTGGCAAAGCATCGACATCTGTCAACCATGTCATCCCAGGCAGACAGATACTGGATCCCCTTGGAATGACACCAGAAACTAAGCTAATTGTTGAAGTCTATTTTTTGTTGGTACTGTGGTATTATTCTTGGTGAAGGTAGGATGTTGCTAAGGGCTAGGGTAATACCTGCCTGGGACACATACTCTTGAGAGTTCAATCATGTCTCTCTTCATATAGCCCAGGGAGGTATGTCTCAAGACATTCACACCAACATGGACAATGACAGAATCATACTTGTACTTGTTGTGGAGAGACTTAAATGCATGCATGGTGTGGCGCATTCTGGCACCAGATAGACAACTGACTGTGACCTTCTCCTTGTTGAGCCTAGTGAGGGGGACATCGGGTGTCTCACAACTGAGTCACCAATGACTAGTATGTTTGGCTTATTGTTATGCCTTGTGGGCTGTGTTGGTTTATTGTTATGCCTTATTGGCTGTGTTTGTGAGACACTGTTGTGTTGTCTGCTGTGTGTGACGTGTTTGGTGTTGTGTGTGAAATGTTTGTGAGTGTGTTTTGGAGGTCTCTGCTGTTTAGGTAAGTTTTTATTGAGGACCTTGGCATAGGTGGGTGTGTGTTGTGCTTAGCTATGTCATGTGAGTGGTGTGGTGTTTCTGCTGACAATCTCCTCTTTGTCAGGAGTACTGACTATGGTGTGAGAGAGCATGGATTCCAGGTTACTGATGCAGATGCATTTCTCGCAAGTAGAAGAATTATGTTCTAGGAGAAGAGGGGTTTCAGTAAACATGAGGCAGTTGCTACACTGTCTCAGTATGCCCATGTTGACCAGGCAGGCAGGAGAAACTGATGGGAATTGTCCATACATAGTGCTCCAAACACAGAGAGGGTATTGAGAAGGGTTTAGTGTAGACCACAAAAACCTTCTTAAATGTAAAGTAACTGGCCTGAAGCCCAAGTGCTACAACCAAATTTAAGATGCTTAGAATAACAAATGAATTTAATCAGGCTACTAACAAGCAGTAATAAATGCAGTAGAACAAAAGCATAATGGAGGATTATGAAAGAAGACACAATAATAATTATTTTCAGTTGATGGAGTTCTGCTCCGTGTACTACTAGTTACAGAAAAAAAAAGTGTTTTACTGACTTTGAAAGCCAGTAAAGTCCTTAGTGAGTACTTAAGCACCCTTCAAAGTGCTGTTATTATTGGGTCTCGTGCTAGAGTAGCACTCAACTAGGTTGTCTTTTTTCCAGTACTGGTGCATAATTATGGCATTCCATGCACAAGATACATATAAATATAAGCACACAGAGAAACAAAGACAGGACAAAGCATTTTACTTTTCACCATGTACACCCCCCACACCTCCTGCTACTTAAATATATCAACTCTAAGATTGCACTTCACTATTCTAACATGAGTTATGTTGTAGTATAGCAAGTTAGAAGGGAACTTTACTAAGGTTACAACAGGCAGTCATGAAACATGTAATGGTATGTTTGCCTTTTTTTTCTTTTCTGTGGAGTGCGATCTTGGAGTTGATATGTTTCAGTAGCAGGGGGTGTGGGGGGCACAGTTCCCCACATGGGGGGTGCGGAGGGCCTTACCCCCCCACTCATACTTTGTGGAAAGTAATATGCTTTGTCTTGTCTATAGTCAGTGTTTGTATGCTGTGTGTTTTCAGTCTTTTGGAATTCAGGATTTTGGATTGTCAGGATTTTGAGTTTTCAGGATTTTGGGTGTCAGTCTTATGAAATTCAAGATTGTGGGTTATATATACACACACACACACACACACACACACACACATATATATATATATATATATATACATAGATATATATATATATATATATATATATATATATATATATATATATATATATATATATATATATATATATATAGAGAGAGAGAGAGAAAGAGAGATTTATTTTTCGTCCAAGTCCTTGTTGATAGTTTTGCATGCTGGTATTTCTGACTATATATTAGTATGGATCTATTTAAAAAAAAAATCAAAGAACCAAAACATCGAACCTAATAACATAGAGACAAAATCATCGTAAGCTGAAGGAGGTACTATTCTATAAAGCAAAGCTGGATGCAGACATTTGCACCTGTGAAGTTTGCCTTGTCTGCATTGAAAAATGTGGAGAAACTACTTGCAGAGCTGTTTCTACTTGCTCTGTGAAAATGCTTATGGGAAACAGCTTTAAACATTGGACATTTTGGGGCAAGCTTTGATATGTTCTTTGTTGTTTTGTGTTGCATGGGAAGGAGGCCATTCTGAACTTTCACCTTCCTCAAGGCTGTAAGTACTGGTTGATGCCGAATTTCATTTAAGTTATGTAAGAGTACATATCTGTTCACCTCCTTTGTAAATAAAAAAGAAGTTATGTTCTTACCGTAATGTTCCATCTGAGTAGTAGACTTCATTCTTTCTGCACATATGGGTATGCGGATCTGATTCGGATCCGAGCCGGCAAAACTTTTCAAGCATCAGCTCCGAGCTCCAAGCTCCTCCCCTACCATCACTTCCTACTATCTAGCCCCAGATCGAGTTTGTTGTCACTAAAAAGCAACATAACCACAACCCTAAACAGGAAAAATCTGAAGAGTGAGGGGGACAGAGGGAAGGTGCAGAAGAATGAAGTCTACTACTCAGATGGAACGTTATGGTAAGAACATAACTTCTTTATCGGAAGAAGTTGACTTCATTCTTTCTGCACACATGGGACAGTGTCCTCAGCTATTAGTATTCCTGAGAGGCCCTTACGGAAAGATATTTCTGAGCACCGCAGAGCCAAAGGATGCTCTCCCTCTAGAAATAAGATCCAATTTATAGTGAGAGATGAATGTGTGTGAATTGGCCCAAGTCGCTGCTGCACAGATATTGTCTAATGGGACTCTTGACCAGAAAGCTGCAGAAGTGGCCACTGCTCTAGTGGAATGAGCCTTCAGTACACCAGGAGGAGATAAACCTTTGTCCTTATAAACTTGTGCAATACAAAGAGTGATCCACCTTGCTAAGGACACTTTCTAAACTGCTTTGCCCAAAAATGGTTTTGAAAAGGAGACAAACAACTGATCCGACTTCCGGAAGTGTTAGTCCTATAGAGGTAAAAACAAAGCTGTCTATGGACATCCAATAAATGAAGCTTATGTTCATCTCTATTCTGGAAATTTGGGAAGAAGACTGGCAAATTTATACATTGATTAATATTGGCTGCTGATGACACTTTGGGAAGAAAAGAAGGGTTTGTACGCAGCAAAACCCTATCCTTGTGGAAAACCAAATAGGGAGGCAAGGAGGATAAGGCCTGCAACTCTGAAACTCTTAGCTGAAGTGATGGCGACCAAGAATGCTGTCTTCCATGACAAAAACTTCATCGGAACAGGACCGGCTGGCTTGAAAGGGGGAGAAGTCAAGGCCTGAAGGACTAAAGTCAAATCCCAGGGGGCACTGCTTCTTTAACGGGTGGTCGCAATAAAAAAGTGCTCTTCAGGAAGGCTTTACACAGTTTGGCAGAAGCCAGTGCAATATTATTTTCACCGACATGAAAATTAGAGATGGCAGCCAGTTGAACCTTAATGGTGGAAGCACTTGCACCTGACCGAAGGAGATCTGCCAAAAAATCCAGTATGACCGGAACAGGGGCCGTAAACAGATTCTGATTGTGCTGAGAGGCCCAAACGCAAAAACATCTCCACTTGCTATTGTAAAGTTTCCTAGTGGAGGCTTTAAGAGAAGCTACCAGAATATTCTTAACAGGGGACGAAAGTCCGGGAGTCCTGATGATCATGGGAACTGGAGCAGCCAAGCCGTCAGCTTGAGACTGTCCAGGTTGGGCAGGGGCAATCCCGACAGGTGAGAAGTCAGATCCGGACATGGATCTAGAGTACATGGAGGAGCCAACAGGTGAGACCATAGGAAGGGAAACCACACTTGGCACAGCCAGAAGGAAGCTATGAGAATGACTTTTTACAGCAGCCGGCCAGTTCTCTGAAAGAACTTCGGAATAAGAGGCAACGGGGGATAAGCATACAGTAGCCCGGGAGGCCAAGGATGGACCAGAGCATCCCTGGGGACATTCCCCGGAGGGGGGATCAGAGCAAAGAAGTTGCTGCACTTCACGTTGGAAGGAGATGCGAAGAGACAGCAGCAAGGTTGACCCCAAACACGGAAGATTTTCTCCCCCACTGCTTGTTTCAGAGACCACTCGTAAGGAAGAAGGATTGCTCTGCTGAGACTGTCTGCTAGAATGTTGGAGCATCCTGGGATATGCATTGCTATGAGAAACCGGCTGGTGGATATAGCCCACTCCCAAACCCTCATGGCCTCGCAACAAAGGGGGTAGGATCAGGTCCCTCCTTGTTTGTTTATATACCAGACTACAGACGTTGTCTGATTGAATGGCTACCGTTCCTGGAGGTAGGACAGGATGGAAGGCTCTCAACGCTAAAAGCACTGCCCTCAGGACATTGATGTGTAGCTTGGTCTCTGGAGGGGACCATGTGCCTTGGACCATTCTTCCCAGGAAGTGCCCCCCCACCCGAGCTGGGAAGCATCCGTGGTCACCGTGACTTGAGCCGGAGGGGCTAGGAAGCTGCGCCCCACAAAAATGTCCACTGAATGAAGCCACCACTGGAGTGACATTCTGCATGTCCGACTGATTCGGATGTGGAAACTCATCGGAAGGTCTAGCCAGGACCATTGAACTGCCAGAGTCCACTAAAGAACTCTCATGTGAAGACGTGCAAGAGGGAGGATAGAGATTGCAGCTGCCATGGAACCCAGGGCCCTGAGAACATCAGCTGCTGTGACTACAGAGTGCTCCAAGATCGCTGATACATGGAGTATGAGATTTTCTATCCTTTCCGGGGTGAGAAAAATCTTTGACTGGATCGAATCCAACCGTGCCACGATGAAGTCTTTGATCTGAACTGGAGACAGGTGGGACTTGTTGAAGTTGCTCATGATGCCTAACTTGTGAGCCAGACCGAGGAAGTAGTGTAGGGCCTGACACAAGAGACATTTGGTGAATGCAGCAAAGATCCAGTCGTCTAGGTACGGGAATACCTGAATGCCCTGAAGTCTCAGGTGAGCCGCTACGACCGCCATAACCTTGGTGAACACCCTGGGGGCTGTGGTGAGACCAAAGGGTAGGGCTCTGAATTGAAAGTGCCTGGCCCCTAGCTGGAAGTGTAGAAACCTCCTGGAGCTCCTGTGGACCTTGATGTGATAGTAAGCGTCCTGGAGGTCTAACGAGCACATCCAGTCGCATTCTTTTAGAAACGGTATAATGGACTGTAGAGTGACCATCCAGAATTTTTGTTTCTCTACCAACAGGTTGAGGCTAGACAGGTCCAGAATGGGCCCGAGGTCCCCCATCTTCTTTGGCACTAAAAAGAACCTGGAGTAGATGCCTGATCCGGATTGATCTGGGGGGGCTGGCTCGATGGCTCATTTTTGTAGCAGCTTTGAAACCTCTAAAGCTGCAGCCTCCCTGTGAGCAGGTGGAACATCAGGAAGGCGAGCTGGAGTTAAGGGATGTGAAATGAAGGGGATAGAATATTCTCTGGATATGATGTTTAACACCCAGTAGTCTGCAGTAATGGACTCCGATGCCACTGGATGTACGGAAAATCTTCCCCCGACTGCCTCCAGAGTAGAGCAGCCAGGCAACCCCTCAAGGTTGCTGAGCGGGTCTGTTGGAAAAAGGTTCCCTAAACCCGAAGTTTCTGGGACCCCCTCTGCCTCTAGGACGGCATCGGTCTTGTCCCCCTCTGCCTCTGGGAGATGAATATTCCTGAGTGTCACGAAAGGACTGTGATTTCTGGAACCACATCTTCTTTTGCCCCTTTTGGTTTCTGGAATAGGACCTCTGGGAGTTACAGAAGCGGATTCCGATGGCTGACAAAGTCTTTCCGTCCTCCTCACTCTGGGTTAGTGTGTCACATACAGTCTTCCCAAAGCGGAATCATCCATTGAATGGGGCGCTGATGAAAGACGCCTTAAAGGGGTCCACAAATTGACACAGCCTGATCTAGGCATGTCGCCTCAAGGCAACACCTGTACCAGCAGCTCTAGCAGCTACCTCCGTGACATGAGAGAGGAGCTGCATAGAGGTATTAGTCACTGACTTCAGTGAAGTCATCTTCGCAGTAAAGGACTGTTTGTCCTGCTGCGACAGAGACTCCGGGGGTGACTCAGTTATTTCCGATATAAGATCTCGCTGCAGTCGGATGACATGTGCCAAGTAATTCAGCGTACGGATAGAAAATGTCACTGATGAGTACATGCGCTTCCCAAAATGATCCATCGACCTGGACTCCTTGTCTGGTGGATGGACCGAGGAACTCTCCTGCACCAGTTCCCTCTTTGTGGCAGCTGCAACCACCAAAGCATCTACCGAGGGTCCCTTGGACCATGCCTGCCTGTCTGACAGCAGGGAAAGAATTTTGTCTGGCCTTTTGGGTATTGACTCTGTGGTGTCAGGATCCTTCCATGCCCTAGTGGTGATGAGGTCCACCAAAGGGTCAGCTGGAGGGGAGACCCAGGAAGTAGATGGGCCTGCACCAAAGGCCTCCAGGAATACGGACTCATCCGCAGAGGGTTTGGGGTTGACCAACCTCCTCTTTGACGGAGGATCTCCATAATGTTTCCGAATGAGATGTCCTCGGTAGGTGATCTGGGGGAACCCTCTCCTTCATCCAAGTCTATATCAGTGGTAATGGACTCAGGGGAGTCCAAGTGCCTCCTCTTGCACTAGCGCTTATGAGGTTCCTCTCCAGTATGACTCTGTGGAGAGGATTCGTAAGCCTCCTGGGGTTCCCTGAAGGGAACAACCTGGGGTTGCCTTGGCATGGGCTGTCCCTGAGACAGGGCAATGGGAGCAGAATCCAAAATCAAAGGGGTCTGGGTAGGATCCGAGGATGTGAGTTGTGGTCTCAACCCCTGGCATAGGACCCTTTCTACTGCCCCGAATGCCGATGGAGAGCACACCTCCGTAGAATGTAAGGAAGAGGCTCTCCCCAGCACCGAAGCAGGGACCGGAGCCAATGGCGGGGTAGTCCAGGCACCGAGGGTGGGATCCGAAAGAGCTAGATCTCGACCCTTGGGTCTGACTCCCCGACCACGGCTCCGAGAGTCCCCTGGATCTGAGATCGGATCAGAGGAACTCAAGGTGATGGCCGGCATCGAGGAAACGAAAACCATCGGCGCAGACCCCACAGCTCTGAAAGGTCTCGGACCCGAAAACCCCGAAGCGTCGGGTCGGATCGGGGAAGGAGCAATAGGGTGGAACATAGTAGAAGAAGGACCCTCACCAATGGGAGAGGGCCCTGGTAAGACCCCCATCTGAATCTGGCTCTGGATGAGCCTCCTCATCAGCCTGTCCATATCAATTTCGGACACACTCCGAGTCAATCTGGAGGAAGTGACCAACTCAGGTCTGGGTCAGATCAGAGGGGAGTGCCTCGGCTCCGATGGCTCCGTCGGCTCCGGCGAGAAATGGGGAGAGCGGAGTCGAGGAGAATGAGACCTGGGTAACTTAGAAGAGGGGCTGGAGAAGGACTCCCTGTCTGGAGACCTTTTTCTGGGCCTGTCCCTCTCTTTATGGTGCCTCTCCTTCTCTCTCTTGTCCCTACCTCTCTGGGACAACTCTGAGGAAGCAGGCCTGGTGGGAGGTTGAGTCCCTGCCTGCACAGAGTCACCGGCTGGGGAGGAAACCGAGGCAGACTCCAGGGCAAAAGCTGGTAGCAGCCCTTTAGCCACAAGCTTAGCCCGATGATCCTTCAACGCCCTAGGGTTAAAACCCGAACAAATGTCACAGGATGCAGACAGATGGGTGACCCCTAAACATAGAACACACAGTGTGGCCATCTGCTGGAGAAAGCTTATGACCACACTATATGCACTTTTTAAAGAGAACCTTAGGCTATTCAGCCATAGCAAATACAGAAAAAGCCCTAGGGGCCCACACACACACACACACACACACACACACACACACACACACACACACACACACACACACACACACACTTAACAGGGATTGGGCCTAGGCAGGAACCAGTAACACAATACTACCCACAAGAAACTATTAACTAATAACTTTTTTTTTTTTTTTTTTTTTTTAACTAACAAGAAGCGATGTAAGGGAGGAAAAAGGGAAGTTATTCACACTCAGCAATTAGCAAAAAAAGACCAAAAACCTTACCAACTAGCTAGGAGCTCAGAGACCACAATGCTGACTCATAGAGCGGCAAACGGGATCTGGGGCTAGATAGGGGGAAGTGATGTAATATAGGTAGGGGAGGAGCTTGGAGCTCAGAGCTGATGCTTGAAAGGTTTTGCTGGCTCAGATCTGAATCAGATCCGTATACCCATATGTGCAGAAAGAATGAAGTCAACTACTTCAGATCCCATGTTAAAACTTGAAAAGCTAATGGTTAAGGGTTCCTTTAATTACTACTGAAGTGAAATAATTCTACATTTTTTTTCATTCCCTACCATACCTCTCAACCTTTTAATGCAAGAAATCTGGACAAAGTCTAAAATAATGGGGGGAACAAAAGCCCAAAAATAGGGATAGATTTTAAATACTGCTCTTATAAATTTAGGAAGTTGCTAGAATAACAGGTTTTATGTTAGGGTGCATTTTCTGAAGGCTTTAATGTTTGAAACTCAACACTGTGTTACTGTTTCTTGACTTCAATGGTCAGTGATTTGCCAAAGAACCACAAATTTTATAACGAGCAGACCAAAAGCATGAGGCAAAAATCTGGACAGTTGAGAGGTATGATCCCTACTGTTTAGAAGGTATTGCATTTTACTGCAGAAAGATATGAAAAGTGTTTGTGCCTTCAAATGGAGAGAGGTGCAGTACAGACTTCACAGTGGCTGAGAAAGAAAAATAAAACGCAGAGAGACACGTGACTTGTCTTTTTCCTTTATCTGTGGAGGGCATGCTCTGCAGACAAGGCTGTGTCCTAATTACAGAAAGAGTATGGAAAAGGCTAAGAGATTGCAAAGCTACTTTCTTCAGCTGGGAAGTAGCACTGCTGCATGTACTACTTGTCTGTACACAGGTTGTATTAGCTCTAAAATAGAAGAGGCTATTGAAGCTTTGATGAAGGCCACCACATATAGTGGGGAAAATCAAAGACAAATGACAGAAGTCCAAGCAGCTGCTACTGCAGTGACAAGTCATCAAATGCAAACTGCTATTAATACACATCTGTGAAATTTGGTTACCAGTACCAATCCAAAAGAAGTTATGTATTCACTATAAAATTCCATCTGTGCTGTCCATCTTCATTCTTCCTCAACAACTGGGTTCAGATCTGACCCTCAAATCTGACTCAGCCATTTTTTCACAGTTCATGGATAACGGAAACTCTTAAACTGCTCCATTACCCATAATGCTCTAGTCCCCTACCACACCTCAGATCCTGCTTACCAGCCTTATAGCTTCTTACAAATTTAGAATCAATATTAGGATGAGAAACCAATTCCTGGAGCTCAAAGGCAGGAACATTGATTCCCTTATTACCTTCTCATTCTTCCAGATGTCACAAACCAAATTGTAGGGGGTTGGAGGGAGGGGAGTTGAGGAAGAATGAAAATGGACAACATAGGGGGAATGTTATGGTGAGTACATAACTTCTTTATCTGATGTTGTCAATTTTCATTCATTCCTCAACAATTGGGACAAAGTCCCCAGCTACCTGAATCTAAGGAAGACTCTAAGGAAGGATATTCCTGAGCACTGTTGAGCCAAAGGCTGATCTTCTCCTCAAGACCAGATCCAATTTGTAATGAGTAATAACGATATGAGGATTAGCCCAAGTTTCAGCCACATAGATATCATTCATGGAAGACCTGAATAAAAACATTGTTGTAGCCATGGACCTGAGTGAATGGGTTCTTAAAAGTTTTGACAAAGACAAACCTAATTTGTTATAGAGAAAGGAAATGCAATCAGATAATCATTTGGATAGAGTTACTTTGGAAACTGGCTTGCTTAATTTTTGATTCTGCAAAGGAAAAAAGAAGCTATGTACTCACCTTAACAGTCCATCTGTGCTGTCCATTTTTATTCTTCCTCAACATGTGGGTTCAAATCCGATCCTTGGATCTGACTCGGACACTTTTTACAGGCAGTGGACACTGCAAACTCTTTAGGCTCCTCCCTTACCCATAACACTGTAGTACCCCTCCATACCTCAGATCTTGTTTGCTGCCCTTTATTGCTAAATAATACTGTAAGAAATAATGATTATATGAGAAACCACTATCTGGAACTCAAAGGCAGGAACACTGGTTTGCTTAGTAACTTCTCGTTATTTCAGAAATCATAAACAAAAGGTAAGGGATTGAAGGGAGGGGAGTCGAGGAAGAATGAAAATGGACAACACAGATGGAAAGGTGTGGTGAGTACTTAACTTTTTTATCTGATGTTTTACATTTTTACTCATTCCTCAACATGTGAGACAGAGTCCTCAGCTACCTGAATCCAGGGTGGACTCTAAGAAAGTACTGTTGAGCCAAAGGCTGCTCTTCCCCTAGAGACCAGGTCAACCTTTTAATGAGTAATAAAAGTACAGTATGAGGATTAACCCAAGTAGCTGCAGCACAAATATCATCCATGGATGATATGAATAGAAATACCGAAGAGTTTGCTATGGACCTAGATGAATGAGCTCTCAAAGTTTTTGGCAAAGACAAACCCAATTTATTGTAGACAAAGGAAATGCAATCAGTTAGCCAACTGGCATTCCCAATCTTGACTCTGAAAAAGAGTCAAATAATTGATCTGATTTTCTGAATTTTTTATTTCTATGCAGATAGAAATGTGATCTTCTGTAAATGTTCAACAAGTGTAAAATGTATTCCCCTTTGTTTGATGAGTTTGGGAAGAAAACTGGGAGACTGATAGATTGATTAATGTTGGATCCTGACACCACGTTAGGAAGTAAGGATGGATGAATTCATAAGGACACCCTATCTTTATGAAAAAAATTAAATAATGACGCTTAGGAGATATGGGTTGAAGTTCTGAAACTCTCTTAACCAAATTATGGCTACAAAAATATAGTTTTCGAACTTAAAAACTTTAATTCACACCTTGCAGCTGGTTTAATTGATGACTGATTCAGGACTTGCAACACTAAATTCAAATCCCATGGTGGAGAAGTATCTCAAAAGGGGGGGTCTCAGTAAAAAGGTTCCTTTTATAAATGCCTTACAAAGTCATGAGGAAGCTAAGGTAGAATTGTCATATCCTACCTGAAAATTACAAATGGCAGCTAAGTATACGTTATCTGTTGAGGCACTAGCCCCTTCATTAAAATAGTTGCCAAAAATTCAAGAACTTTAGGTACTGCTGCTGAAAAGGGGTCGATGTTTTTCTGTTGTGCCCAAAAAACAAATGTTTTTCATTTACTTTTGTAAATTTTCCTAGTGGAAGCTTTGTGGGAAGACAAAAGAATGAGATGGACAATGAAGGAGAGCCTGGGTTGTCTAGCTATCAATGGTACTGGAGAAACCATGCAGTTAACTTTAGGCCCAAAATGTCCAGGTGGATCATGTCTGTTGGATGAGGCAGAAGGTCTGGAACTGGATCCAGGATCCAAGTAGGATAAACTAGATGAGGCCAAAGGATAGGTAACCAAATCTGACAAGGCCAATAAGGGGCAATGAGGATGAATGTGTTCTTCAATCAAGATACTTTCTGAAGAAATATGGGGATTACAGGAGTTGCAGGGTAAACAGAGAAGTAACCAGGGTGGCAATCATGAGGGACAGTGTCTCTCAGTGACTCCTTGGTGGGGGGATCAGGGCAAAGAACCTGCTGCACTTGTTGCTGATGGAAGATGCAAAGAGGTCGCAGTACAACTGAACCCATTGGTGGAATATCTTCTCTGCAATTTTGTTGTTGAGAGACCACTCATGAGGCAACAATATGGACCTACTCAGCTTGCCTGCTATAACACTGGATTTCCCCAGAATGCACATTAACATCAGAAATCGATTGGATGAGATTGCCCACTGCCATACTCTCACAGCTTCTTGACATAAGGGATAAGATCTGGTTCCTCCTTGTTTGTTGATTTACAAGATTACTGTCATATTGTCCATATGAAGTGCAATAGTCCATGAAGGAAGATAGTCCTGGAAGGCCTGCAACACTAGGAGAACTGTTCTCATTTCAAAGACATTGATATGCGTGTTGGCCTCTTTGGGGGACCATATGCCTTGGACTGTCTTTCCTAAGAAGTGCTCCCCCACAATTTGGGATGAGTCCGTGGTCACTATGGCTTTGGGCTGAGGAAGAATGAAGGGATGGCATTGTAAAATCTGTTCTGAAAAACTACCACAAGAGGTACTTTTTGCATGTCTGAATTATTCTGATCTGGGTGGACATAGGCTGGTGCAGAATAAATCACTGTGTTGCTAGGGTCCATTGAAGACTTCTCATATGGTATCTTGCTAATGGAATGAGAATTATTGCAGTGGACATTGATCCCAAGGATTGTACAATCAATCAACTTGATAGAGAAGAATTTTTAATTATCTTTTTTACTTGAAATAGAATAGTTTGTACCCGTGTTAAGAGAAAGAAGGCAGTCTCTGATACTGTATTGAACAAGGCTCCTATGAACTGTAATATCTGAGGTGGTTCTGGTTGAGATTTGTTGTGATTGATAGCAATACATAGATGACAGCAAAGCTGGAGTACGTAATCTTGTGCTTTTATCAGAAGATGTCTGGTTGCAGCGGTTATGAACCAGTCATCCAAGTACAGAAACACCCCGGGTCACTGCAGTCTCAGGTGAACTGCTACTACTGCCATGCATTTGGTGAACACCCTGGGGGCTGTGGTAAGGTCAAAAGGCACAGCTCTGAATTGATAATGACTAGCTTCCATCCAGAACAGTAAGTATCTCCTGGACCATCTGTTCATTTTTATGTGATAGTACACATCCTGAAGATCTGTTGAGTACATCCAGTTATCCTTGTGCAGCAAGGGCAAAATGGATTGAACTGTGACCATCCAGAACTTTGTACTGAACTGATTTGTTCAGATTGCTGAGATCCAAAATTGATCTTCAGTCCTTTGTTTTCTTTAGCACTAAAAAGAATCTTGAGTAAGTTTCGGACGTTTTCTGGTCTCAGGGGGACCTCATGGGTGACTCTTTTTTTCTAGCAGTTTTTTTCATAGGTTCATAGGTTTATACTAGGCTATCTGCCCTAAGGCATTTATAAGCCTAGCCCAAAGTTTTGTGGCTTACGCCACCCCTTATATGAAAAAATACTGTGCCCATTAGTTTGTTGTGCCTCTGTCCAGCAGTGACACAGAGATGATTCCCGGGGTAAACCTACGATCTCCCATCCACAGGTCAAGATTTCTCTTGAACAGAGTCAACGAGGTGCTCTGCCTCACATGGACCGGGATTTTATTCCACAGCATAGGGAGTCTCTGAGTGATAAATCTATCCCTCCAGCATGTCCTATTTATATCCGTGCTAAGGTTTAAGTCGCTTGCTCTAGTGGTTTTGGTGGATTTGGATTTTTTGAGGTGGAGCATGTCCATTAATTCTGGGTTGGACATGGCCTTGTATGTCAGGCACATGTCACCTCTGAGCAGACAGTATGCGACTGAATAGAGCTGGAGTTTCTTCAATCTGGCAGCATATGACAGATTTTGGAGTCCCTTTATCCTTTTGGTGAGGAACTTTTGGGGTCTCTCCAATTGCTGCAGATGTCGGGTGAGATACATCCCGAATGGGGCATTGTACTCGATCATTGGTCTGATAAGTGAAGAGTACAGGGGAACAATGACTTCACTAGATCTGGATGTGAATCCCTTCATGATCAGGTGGGCAATGTAGAAGGTCTTTCTAACCACTTTAGCAATGTGAGTGTCAAAAGAAAGGCCACTGTCAACCTGGGTCCCCAGGTCCCTGATAACCTCTTCTGTGCTTAGTGGATTGCCGCCTATATGGTAGCTTGGGGTTACCTTGTTTTTCCCGAAGGGTATGACTATACATTTTTTGGCGTTTAACTACAGGCCATGGCTCTGGCACCAGCTAACTGTTTCCGTGAGTCCTTTATGAAGGATATCCATGTCCAATGCACTTTCCACTATGGCGCCCAGTTTGCAGTCGTCTGCAAACTTTGTCAGCCAAAGTCCTCCCATGTTGGCCTGTACTTCTGAGAAGTAGATGCCGAACAATAGGGGGCCAAGGACCGAGCCCTGTGGGACACCACTTGTGACCGGCTTGGAGTCTGACATAGCGCCAGCAATTCTAACCCTGTGGGTTCTGTCCTTAAGCCAGTTTGCAACCCATCTTATGACATATGGGTTTACATTTAAGCTGGTAAGTTTTTCTACAATACCCGAGTGGGGTATTGTGTCGAACGCCTTTGCAAGGTCAAGGTAGGCTGTATGGACTGCCTTTCCCTCATCAATGGCCTTGGTGACTGTTTCGAAGAAGTCGACCAAGTTCAAAAGGCATGATCTGCCCTTGACGAAGCCAAACTGGGTCGGGTCCAATGTCTGCAAGTCCCCTATATCTTTGTTTATGAGTTCCATTATGATCCTCTCCATAGCTTTACAGACTAGACTTGTTAAGCTTATGGGGCGTTAATTACCAGGGTCCGTAGAGGCACTGCCTTTGTGGAGTGGGACCACAGTTGCCGTACGCCACTCCTTGGGCACGTATCCTGTGGTAAGGCTGAGATTAAACAGCTGCCTTATGTGCGGGTTTAATTCCTCATTTAGCTCGTGTAGCACACAGCCGGGGACACCATCCGGTCCCATTGATGCTGGGTTTTTAGCTTTAGAGAGCAGCTTTCACCTGCGCATTTGAGATGTCTGGGAGGCTACACTCCGCTGGGATAGTTATCTCTCCTTTAGGGGAGAGGGGTGAAGTTTGCACTGAACCTGTCTGCCAGTATGTTGGCAATGTCTGTGGGTTCAGTGATTTTTGTATCATTTTGGACTAATTCTGAGCATATCTGGGAGTTTCCACCCAGGTTCCTAACATAGCTGAAAAAGGCCTTATGATTGTCCTTTGAATCCATGGCAATTTTTCTCTCAAAATTGGCCTTAGTTGATTTTATGAGTGCTCGTATTTTTTACTAATAATGATCAGGGGTGACTTCCCTTTTATGAATTTTGTTCTATCATGTAATAGCTTTCTCCTCTTATTGTAAAGTTTGTTAATGGCTGGGGTCCACCAGACTGGACGTTTGCCCTTTGTGGAAAGAGTCTTGGTTTTATTTGGGATTGCCTGATCCATGCAGTCCTGGAGGTGTTCATAGAAGGCATTTGTAAGGGCTTCTGCAGTTTGGGTTGTGGTTTCCACTGGCTCAGGGGCCTTGAAGGATACCACACCAGTCTTGAGTAGTGTGAAGTTTGCTTTTGAGAAGTTCTTCACTGTGGTCTTTTTTGTTTGGGGTGGGGGTGGGATGTGGATTTCCAGTGAGATTAGTTTATGATCAGATCTCACCAATGAGGGATATACTTTCGGTGTGGAGCATTTTGTCCCCATGTTTGTGATAATGAGATCAAGTATATTTTCTCCTCTCGTGGGAACAGTGACTAGCTGTTCCATGGCATTTGAATTTATGAACTCCAGGAACCGTTGGGCTAGAAAGTTAGGGCTTGAGTAATGTTCCCAGTCTATATTCGGGTAGTTGAAGTCACCCAATATGATGGTGTTTGGAGATACATTTATACCCTCCAGTGTCTTCAGGAAGGCTGTGTGGGGTTCCTGAGTTTGAGAGGGTGGCCTGTAGCATGCTACAATTTGTAGAGCAGTTTTGCCTATGGTTAGTTGCACCTGGATGGTTTCCGAAGCTCTGTATGTTGCCACCAACCTGGAGGTGTGGGTATCCTTTATGAATATGGATACACCCCCTCCTTTTGTGGTGTGGTCCGGGTTTTGGGGCCAGAACGCATGATATGAGGTAAAACCTAATAGTGCCAGGGTGCTCTCAGGAGCCTTGAACCAGGTTTCAGTTACAGCACAGACATCGATGTTCTCCATACTGAGAAGGGCCTCGAGTGCATGCATTTTGAGATTTAGACTTCTGGCATTGAGCAGCATTACCCTCAGTTTCTTCCCATTTTTGTTTTCTAGGGTGGTAGGTTTAGAATTTGAGCCTTGCCTAAAAAGGCACTATGGGGGTGGAAAGAGCCTTAGCCAATATCCGGAATCCCAGGGGTGACAGGTGCAAGCCGTCCCTTGAAGCAGCATGGCTTGTCAAGCATGTCATCCCAGGCAGACAGACACTGGATCCCCTTTGAATGACACCAGACATTAAGCCAATTGTTAAAGCTGATCATCTTGTCTCTATATTGTGGCATCATTCTTGGTGAAGGAAGGATACTGCTCAGGGTCAGGGTCATACCTGCCTGGGCTACATAATCAGAGAGCTCCTCTATGTCCCTTTTCATGTAGTCCAGGGAGGTACGTCTCAGGTCGTTCACACCAGCATGGACAATGACTGTATCATATTTGTACCTGCCGTGGAGTGACCCGAGTGCTTGTGTTATGTGGCGGATTCTAGCGCTCAATAGGCAGCTTACTGTGACCCTCTCCTTGTTCAGCCTGGTGAGTGGGACGTCAGTGTGTCTGACTATGGAGTCACCTATGACAAGTATGTTTGGTGTTGTAGTTGGCCTTAAGGGCTGTGACTGCTTTGCACACTGATTTTGTGGTTTATGTGTTGCTTGTGGGGTGTCTTGAGGTAGCAGTTGTTTGGGTGTCTGCTTTGGAGGCCTCTGCTGTTTAGGTAAATTTTTACTCAGAGCCTCCGAGTATGTCTTTGTGTGTTTATGTGTTTGATTCACTTCTAGAGCTGCTACTTTCCTCAGACTAGGTGGAACAACAGGAATTTGTTTACAGTTAAGGGTGGGGGGGTAAGGAAAAGGTTATTATACAACCCCTGGATATAATCCCCTGTACCCAATAATCTTTTTCAATGTCTAGTCAGGCTCTCTGATACAGGGATAGATGACACCCGAGTACCTCCAGAGATGTACAATTGGGCCTCCTTTCAGGAGTGCTGGTAGGATCTGTCAGAGAAAGTGTCCCTAGCTCCTTGGTTCTGTGGGCCTCATATGCCATGGGGGTGGCATCTTCTGTTAGATACCCCCCATGCCCCTGGGAGAACTATCTCCATGTAGATTATGGAAAGGACCCTGGGATTTTCTGAACCACATTTTTGACCAGCTCATTGATTCTTAGAGAAGGTTCCTTGAGGATTTGAAAAATGTACGCACACTGCATACAGGGTGTTTCCATAATGATCACATTTGGAGAGTGTGTCTTTAACCTTGGGGCCAGACAAAGAACTTCTCTCAAAGGGAGCATTGATGAAGGAGGTCTTGAAGGGCTCAGCAAAATCACCCAGACACATCCTGGAATTTCTCCTAATGGAAATGCCTGAACCAGCCACCCTTGAGGTACCTTCAGCTCTATGTGAAATAAGCCTCATGGACAAGTTTGACAAGGACTGTTGGGTAAACAGCTGTGAAGCAGCAGAGCTCTCTGCCTCAGAAGTAATAGTTCCAGAGAGGAATTTGAAAAGTTCTTTAATCAAATCCCTCTGAAGTCTATTGAAGTGTGCCAAATTATTCAGGCATGAGTGCAAAGGTCACTGAAGCATGTGCATGCTTCCCAAGTCTGTCCAAAGCCTTGGACTCCCTGTTAATGGGATGGACAGATGAATTCTGTTGTGTGAGTTCCTTCTTTGTGACCTCCACTATGACCATTGTATCTACTAGTACATCTTTGCTCCAGAATTGTCTTCCTTTCTTTGGTGCCAGGATCCTGTCTGGTTTCTTCGCTATCAGCTCAACAGCACTGGGTTCCTTCCACACCCACCTAAAGTTCAAATCAATGAGCCCATTGGCAGGTGAAGTCACCCAGGAGTATAAGGGTTAGACCTAAAGGCTTCCAGGAATACCAATTCCTCTTGGGAAGGCTTATTGTTAGAGCAACCACCCTTTGCTTTAGGATCTCCAGGATGTCTCCAAAGGAGACATCATCAGATGGTGATCTTGGGGACCCTTTCCCCTAATAAAAATTGGTATCTACTGTGACCAACTCTTGAGGAGAGTCTAAGTGCCTCCTCTTGTACTTTTGCTTCCTAGGGACTTCTTTGGTGGGATGCTCCAGAGAAGTATCAGAAGATATAAGTATAACCTGCTGGGTAGACTGGAGATTTTGGGCTGGCTGTCCCTGTGGAGCAGAGTGTTGAGGCTCAAGTGGCAAAAACATATGAGACTGGGAAGATGGATCCTAGAGAGGAATTGTCTTTCCTCTACAGGTTGAGAAAACTCTCTCCACTACTTCAAAGGCAGAGTACTCCACTCACAGAAGTCATCAGAGCTTAAGACACAACAATTTTTGGATCAGAAATGGAACAGTACTGGAAGTCTCAGATCCAAGAGCTCCAAAGTCAAAGGTTGGATCTGAAAAGGAGTCAAAACAAGTGAAGTAGTACTTCTGAAGGTTTCCAGACCAGATGGGGTAAGAGCTGGGAGAAGTCCCATCTGAATTTGTGCATAGAGAAATTTCCTCATCATTCTATCCACATTTGCTTCTGTCAGACTCCTAGAAGACTGAGAAGAAGAGGCCACTGAAGGGGTCCTAAAATGATGGCGTCTCTCTAGAAAGTGTGATGATAGGAAGTAACAGGGTCTAGAGATGATGCATAAAGGGTTTTAGGGAGCTTCTTCAGCTTCAAGTGTGTCAGATCCAATGATGCATTTAAGTTATCAGATGCTGCCGGATCTGAGGATTTAGTTTGCAGATCTGACAAACTCAGATCTGACCACTTAGACACTTGTGAGAAGGAGAGGTAGTAGTGGAGGATCAAGAAGGGTCTTTTGTAGGATTTCTGGACTCCTTCTTGTCTAACTTTTTGGAGGTTTGAGCTCCAGATAAAGGCTCCAAAAAAGAAGTTGGCAATAAACCCTTTAGAATCAGCTTATTTTTATGATCCACTAAGGGCCGTGGATTAAAGGCCTTTGAAATGTCTCACTATTCTTTTAAATGAGCTGGACCTAAGCAATATACACATGAATCACGTGCATCAGACAGAGATATTTTATGCCCAAAGTTTTTACATTTCTTAAAATCCAAATGTTTTTCAGCCATATTGAAGCAGAAAAATTAAATACAGTAAAAATAGAAATACAAGAGATTTTTTTTTACAAACGATGAAAGAAGAAAAGAAGAAAGTAAAAAGAAAGACAAAAAGAAGAAAGTGAAAAGAGAATTACCAATAATAGTAATTAAGGAGATCACCACAAGAGTATAAAGCGGAAGAATTTATCAACAATGGTAGACTATAAATACACTGATAAGTGTACAAAGGATAAGGGAGGTATACATAAAATATCTAGAAAAAGGTAATAAAGAAAGAAAATATAGAAATATTATTTCACTCACAAATAGCACAATAAAGATTGAGAGCTAACAGCAACGATGTCCATACTTGAAGGCAGCAAATGAGATGTGAGGTATGGTAGGGGAATAGAGCATTGTGAGTAATGGAGGAGGAGGTTTCCAGTATCTATGATCTGTAAAAATGGTGAAGTCAGATCCGATGGCTGGATTTGAACTCAACTGTTGAGGAATGAATGAAAATGACAAGATCAGATCTTATATTTAGTCTCCAGGGTGAGAATGATGTCAGAATTGCAGCCACTGAGCAATGATTCATCAATTTACAGCAGCAAGTTGTAGCAACACAGCAACAAAAAGCTTCTGAAACAAGTAATCCACCTGTGACCCTAAGAAATGGTCCATCCCTGAAGGAAAAGACAAATACATTAGCACTTATGTCATGGCTTATGAGAGGTATGAAATAAGACAGAGAACTAGTCTTCAATTCACTAGGCCAGAATTGTATCTACCTATCATACAAGGGACTCTTTGAAAGCTTATATAGACATGGAAGACACAGAAACAACACAGTGTGTTAGTAAACTTACCATAACAGTACATGTGTAAATGGTCACAGCTGCAGTAGCCTTAGCTAAATGAGTTATATCCTGCCAGGAGTATAACAGCCTGCCAGTTTCCAAAGCTTAAGGGCAGCTTCTATGCTCCCTGACCATAAGACAGCTTGAGCAGAGCTGATTAAAAGGGCAGGTTTCAGTGCCAAGCCCTGTAGAGCTTTCATGCCAACAGAGAAAAGAAGGCTGAGCCCTGAAAGGACAATACCATGAAAAAAAAAAGTATTCATGCCCTAGCATAAACAACACACCAAGAAACAAGAGTGATGGAGGACCGGTGCAGCTATGGTAATAGCAATCATTACTGTATGGTATGTTTACTTACATAAGTGTACTACATTCTTCACATTGATGACTGCTGCAGAAGCTTTAGCTATATGCATACATTACCCTGGGTTACTACATTTGGGGGTGGAAGGGGAAGGGTCCAGGAGCTCCTGGAGAATGCTCCTAGTAAAGACTAATCTAAACCTATATGAAGAATCAAGCCTGTAATGCCTTGTAAATGTGCGTATGTATGTACAGATCACCAAGTTGATGCTTCTAGAACACTTTGAGAATCTATCCTTTTCCAAAAAGCCAGAGCTGAAGCCAAGGCCCTGGTAGAGTAGGCCTTGACTCTGCCTAGAATAGTTTTATTGCCGTGAGTATAACAAAGGGTAATAGCTTTTGACAACCATTTTGAAATAGTCTGTTTTGACCCAGGTTGTCCCTTCTTACCTTCACAAGAAATGAACTGATCAAAAGATCCGATCGTCTGTCAAGATAATACCTGAGTTATCTGTGGACATCCAAATCTATGAAAAACCCCATTCAAAATCATTTTGACATGAGAATGCATTGAAAGAGGAGACTCATTTGGCAGACATGCTGAACTGGCTGATAAATGAACCGTGATGGAGGAGTAAGAAAGGCCACAGAATTGTAACTTTTTTAACAAGAAACATCTTTATTAAATTATCACATATGACATAGGCAGTCTTATATTTATATAAATAAAAACAAACCATACTGACATAATTTTAGCTTCAAACATTATACATTACAGACCATGTTGACCTAATTGTAGTTGCAAACATTACAGATCACTTATAATCTATCCAGTCATTGTCAGTTAAGCATTACATTGCTCATTCAAATCCTGGCTTCTTTTAAACCTTGTTTCTCCTCTGTATATATTTTCCCCACAATTCCCACTTTTTCCTCAGCGATTTGCTCCTACTTTTTCTAAAGATCCCAATTCCAGTTGCTTTATCTCTATTACTATAATCACTGCCATACGATTGTAACTTATCTACACTGTGAGAAAGCGTGTGGTAATTGTCCCTGGCCATTTCCAAATGGAAGGACAACCCCTATTGCCTGGATGACAAGGAAGTCACTACAATGATCTTGGGGGATTCCTTCTGAATCTTCAGAAATACCCTGGATATCAGTGGAAAGGGCAGAAAAGAATACAGGAACATTCCTATCCAAAAAGGAAAAGGCTTCTGTTTTCCAGACCTTCTTGCATCGAGACCTAGAGCAGAACCTTGGCAGATGATTGTTCAGACAGGATGCAAATAAGTCTGCTTAAGGAACTCCCCACAGATGGATAAAATCTTGGAAGAACCCCACCCCATTGATCTATTTTCTATTAGTGAGGGTCTTCCTTTGTCCTACTTGGTTTGTCTGCCACATAGTTTTGATATGACAGAAAGTAAGATGCCTGTAGAATGTGATGGCACTGTGAAACTACATCCCAAGCGAACACGGCTAGTCTGCAAAGGGGGTACAACCTGGTTACCCTTTGTTTGTTGATGTACCACATGACTGTGGTATTTTCTGTAACAACTTGAAGAGGTCCCAGGGACCAAAGATGATTCAGGGAGTTGAGTGCTTTGATCAGAGAAAGCATCTCTTTTATATTTACATGCTTGTATCTGTCCTTGGTATCCCACATCTTGAATTTTTATCCAAAATGAAATTGCTCTCCAAGCAAAATACGAGGTGTCTGTTGTGACTGACGCCTTTGGGGCATGGCAGGAGAAGGGGAGATCTAGATTTAGGGATATTTGCTGTCAAGCCCCAATACTTGGGATTTAAAAAGACAAAGAATGTTGGTACTCATACCAAAGAGACTTCAGATATCATTGTATCCTTATATGCCATCTTGCCAGGGGTATCATGAAAATCATAGATGCCCTAAGACCCAAAATCCTGAGGTATTCCCTTGCAGTGAAGACAGTCTGAGTAGAACTTCTTAGAACTAGATCTAGGTAGATATATATTTTTCCTGTGGAAGAAGAAAAGTTCTTTGAATTGAGATACCTAGCTGACAACCCAGGAACACAATCCTTGGGGAGCAGTTTTAGGAGAGATAAAAGTGCAAGATGTGTAAATATCTTTAAATCCAGCTTGTGTAAGAGATCTTTTTCCCAAGTGAGAGATTCCAATAAACTCTGCAAAGAAAAGCAATTAATCTAAACAAGGAAAAATGTGTATAATTTGTAACCTGCAATGAACTATAACTGGAGCTAGATACTTTGTGAGCATTGTTGGTGCAGTGTATAACACAAAGGGTGAGGCAGAGAACTGACAATGCGATCCAGTCACACAGAACCTTAAATAACACCTGAAGTCTGGATGAATAGGGATGTGATGATAAGCATCTTTAAATCTAGTGTTAACAAGAAACTTGATGAGTAAGAAGCAGTAATAGGTTGTGAAATGATGTGATTTTAACGCATTACATCATATCCCAGATGACTGGAGAATAAGCATACTCATGCCAGTGTACAAGAACAAAGGGGACATCCACAATTGTGGGCAGTACAGAGGCATCAAACTCCTATCATACTGCATGAAAGTTCTGGAGAGGGTGATTGATAAACAGAAATGCAGAGCAGTAGAATGTAAGATGGGAGATGGGCAGTTTGGATTCTGATCAGGATGCAGCACAACTGACCCGATGTTTGCATTAAGACAGATACTTGAGAAGAAGCTAGAGATGAGGACAGAGTCCAACTGGGCATTCGTAGACTTGGAGAAAGCATATGATAAGGTCCCAAGAAAGCTGATATGGGAAGTACTGCAGTGGTTGGAAGTCCCAGAAACACTGTCAGACTTAATGCAAGCTATGCACAAGGACCCAATGACTCAAGTACGGACAGTGTTCAGCCTCACAGAGGGGTTCCCAGTGGGTGTGGGTGTACATCAGGGTTCAGCACTGAGCCCACTGCTGTTCTTACTGGTGATGGACTACATTAGCAAACAGGTAGAAGGGGACAGATCAACAAGGCTGCTGTATAAAGACGATGTGGCAGTAAAGGCAGACTCTGAGCTAGAACTTCAGCAAAGGATAGGAGAACTGAATGCAAAACTGAAGGCACATGGGATGAAACTATGCACAGATAAGATGGTAGTAACGGCAGCAAATTGGGGAAATCAGAAGAAGCTGAGAATAGCGATAGAAGGGAAGATAGTGGAACAGGTAAACAGCTTCAAGTATCTGGGAGTAGTAGTTGAGGAAAAGAGTAGTCTGAATGAAGAGGTCAAAGCTAGAATCAGAGGGGCTGTAGCCAACTGGCATAGAGTATCAGGTGTAGTCTATGACAGATGAATGACAAAGAAGCTGAAAAGCATGGTGTACAAGACAGTGGTGCGACCAGTACTACTGTATGGTACAGAAACCTGGGCAGTAAAGGCAGAACAGTTGAAGAAGCTAGAGGTGATGGAAATGAAGTGCCAGAAAAAAGTGACAGGATGCACACTGTGGGACAAACAAGGAAATGAAGACATAAGAGCAAAAGCTAAAGTAGCTCCAGTTGCAGAAAAGATTAAAAAGAACAGATTACGGTGGTTTGGTCACATGTGTAGAAAAGCAGAAGACAATCTGGTGAGGAAGATTTGGGACAGACAGGAAGAAGGTAAGAGGAAGCGAGGACGTCCAGCAAAGAGGTGGATGGACTGTGTGAAAAAAGATCTGTGACAGGCATGAATGTTGAAGAAAGCAGAAGTGTAGCACTGAATTGAGAGAGTTGGCGACAGTTAACATGATACCCCCACCCCATTTAGAAAAATGGGAAAAAGGGGGCTGGTGATGATGATGATGATGATAACATCCAAGTGATGCCTCCAGGTGCATCTGCAGTTAACATCTACTGACACCTGTAGACGTCAAATATTGCTTCCTCATGTTTGCATCAGTAATTCAGGACCCATGCTATCTACAAAATTTTAAAAGATTTCATCTTAAAGCTTATACAATGGCAAACTCAACTGCATTAATATCTGACATTTGTCTAGTGCAGGTAAATAGATATTAACTGTTGTTTTTATGATATTAATTTATACAGATATAATTTTCACATTTTTCAAAATATCTCAACAACAACACAGACAGAACACCTTAGCCTCATATGAAAGCTGTCATCTTCTTCTTCTTCTTTCGGCCTTTTCCTGGTTAGGGGTCGCCACAGCAGATCACCTGTCCGCTCATGATTGGCAGTGGAGTTTTACGGTGTCGAGTTGCCAGCCTGGTGCCCAACCTTCCACAGAAGGCACTCACACACTCACACCTAGGGGAAGGCACACACACGCACACACTCACACCTAGGGCCAATTTAGAGTGTCCAATCCACCTACAGCAGGTCTTTGGGATGTGGGAGGAGACCGGAGCATCTAGAGGAAACCCACGCGACCACAGAGAGGACATGCAGACTCCGCACATGAAAGCTGTCATCTAGATGAATAAAATGCTGCTGACAGAGTGGTTGCTGAGATATTAAGTTTACAAAATATTACAAATGTAATGGTTACTGTATTTTCTGTAACTTATAAAATTTGTTTTAAGACCTAGACCCTAAAGAATACTACCACTATAAAAATACTTTGTCCTGACGTGTTTGCCATTTATACTTCTTTCATAGCCCCTATGGTTCCAGAAATCTGAACATTTGTTTGAAATGTGTACACATAATTTGATTCTGTCAAAAGGCTTAGGTTATGTCCATTGGAAGTTACAGTGTAACTTTCATGAGCTCCATTGGAGTGAACGAGTTAAACTTGGGCACTATCACAAACAGGTTTAGGAATGAAAGATCAAGAAATGGTCTCAAAGCATTTTCTTTGTTTCAATTTGCCCCTTTCATCACAATTTTTTATTACCTCTACAGAAGAGGAACCAAAAATGAAATTTCTATCCAAAAGAGAACAGTGAGGCAAACCTCCTCAAAAACAGTACCAGTTTCCATAACCCTGGAAGAAGTACCAACTGAGTCATGCATGAGCTGCAAACAATGAGTACTAACTGGTATAGTTGAAGAAACAAAATTATTTAAAGCAGATTTTTCCTCACAAGAAGAAACTGCAGACAATGTATTTCTCACACATTCACAATTAGTCAGAATAAACTTTAACATGTGAGACTGACAATTCAAAATAATGAAAATCAAATTGGCAGAAGCATATGCTCCCCTCCCCATACTTATCAATAATCTTCTTATCCTTATCAGAAAGAGTAGGACTGGAATTAACTAAATGTTTAGCAGTAGTAGGATTAATTAAAGCTATAACTGATGGGTCAGGATCAGGAAGAGTGCTTAAAAAAGCGAGGAACTTTATGCATTCTATCTCCCTTTTAAAGGGCAGCTGATTGATTCTCTGAAACTTTGCAGACAGTGAACCACACATGCCCCAAAGCTGACAAAACTGCAGGAATGGGTGATCATTCTGGAAATTCCTTATGTAACAGCTTGTAGCATTTTCTGAAGGACTGAGAAACCTCAGTGCTCTCCCACTAAAAACACTGTCACATTCTGGAAATAGTCTCTGAGAAAGATTAACTCCCACAAGGAGAATCGGTAAATGAGCTCCCCTCCGAGTCTGAATCAGAAATGTGAGGAGAAAACTCTATATCTGTCCCTTCATCTTCAGTCCAAATTCAGAATCTTGAATCTCTTCAGGAAACCACATTACAAGAAGGATCAGCAGCTTAAACTCTTAGCAAGACCCAGTAGATTACTCCTGTCTAAGGAAATTTCAGGAGCACTAGGGGGTGGAGAAATGTTCTAAGCCTGACCAAGAAGGGAGTGACATGGAGCCATGAAACGTACAAGTTGTTCAACATATTCTCCCCAAAGTTAAACACACTTGGCACATCATGCCTGACGTTTCCGTAACCCTGCCAAAAAAAAAGTCTGAATTCTGGTCATTGAAATACTGCTCTGTTGCTGCAATCACCTCTGAAACACTCAAAAACTGTTGCCTTTTCAAATTCTTTTTATGGTTTTGAAACAAGAAATAGATGGAGCAAGATCTGGTGAGTAGGATGGATGGTCAATGCACTCAAACCCCAATTTCCTCGCAACATCCATCGTTCTACCAGCCTTGTGAACAGGTGCATTGTCTAGCAAAAAGACATCTCCTTTCTGGAGCTTCCCTCTTCTTTTTTCTTCCAATGCCTCCTCTAATTGGCACAGCAAGGTACAGAAGTATCCTGCATTAACTGTTTGTTCCCTTGGAAGATAATCAGTCATTATAACACCTTCCTGATCCCAAAACACTGTGGCAATGTCCTTTCTGGCTGATTCTTAGGTCTTGAACTTCTTTGGCCTTGGTAAACTTGAATGCCACCATTGCATGGACTGTTTTGTCTCAGGATCATAGCGGTGTAATCATGTTTCATCAACAGTAATAAGTCATTCCAAAAAATTGTCACCAACTCGATCAAAATGCCACAAAATCAACTTGGAAGTGTCCACTCAATTTCTTTTCTTGTCAGCATTCAAACATTTAGGCATCCACTTGGCTGACAGCTTCTGCATACCCAGCTGCTCATAGATTACAAACCCAACACATTCCCTGGATATCTGTAGCATCTCAGCAATTATTTTAGCTCATATTCACCAATCTGCCAAAATCAGGTCATAGACATGGTCAACAATTTCAGGAGTTGACACAGTTTGAAGTCTCCCAGACCTGGCTACATATTCGGTCTAGAAATCACCATGCTGAAAGTTTGCACACCACTTCTTCACAGTTGAGTAAGAAGGGCACTTGTCACTCAATGTTTGTATCATAAATTCATGGATTTCCTTTGGAGTTTTCTTCTGCAGGAATAGGAACTTCATGACAGCTCGGAGATCCACACTTGAAAATTCCACACTTTTCATTGACATGGTTCAATTAATGATCTGAAACTTTATCAAAACATAGCATTACAGTTCTACAAATTGGCACCTTACAAGATGATGTAATCCTCTTTTCAGCTACAGAGGCAAAATAGCATTCAGAATTTAGAAAGTTGGTCGGGCTTAGAACTTTTCAGCACCCCTTTATTTTTCAGTCTCTTTTTGACAGGAAAAATGGGGCCAACAGTATTATTAATGGCAACAGCATCTTTCACAGGGATGGGCACAATAATCTGACCAAAGAGGAGAGTCTTCTTTGTTCCCTCTCCCAGGACAAACAAGTGGTTCTCCCTTGCCCACTGCCATTCACCCACCTGTGCCTGAGGGAAACTGCTAACCTGCTGAGGTGGCAAAAGTTGTTTGCTTATTTCTTTTCTTTTTGTGGCTGGAAGAAATAACAAATGTGGGACCAGTAGTTTGTTTTATGGTCACACTGAAAATGGTATCTCTTTCCCAGGGAAAACAAGCAGCAAAAGCTGGGTAAAATTAAGTCTTTAAAAGTAAGCATTTTTTTTCACAGAAAAAAAAACACTTTAAAACACTTTCCTAGACCCAAAAAGCAAAAAAAAAAAAAAAAAAAAAAAAAAAAAGTTCTCGTTTACTTTAAACAACTTTTAAGCTCAACCTGCAAAACTATATGGAATTCGCATTCACTAAAAAAGAAAATGATTTCCAATTCATATAAACTTATTCTATTAGAACTCAAAACAATATTATTTTTCAAACTATTGGAAAGACCTAGATCCCACAATTTCTCCTAACCAAATTTCCCACGCCATCCAACTAACCTAGAAACTTATCCCCCTTAAAAAATGTAATTACACCTGAATTATGATACTAAATAAAGCACATCTTACTCCAACTATATTGACCAAAATCTATCCCTCATCCTCTCCTTTCTGCCCACATTGTATCAACCATAAAGCTAATCTGCTCCATATTTTTTGAGCTGTAAATGCTCCTATAGACTTTGTTGTTCACTTAGAGTACAACTGGAAAAGATGGGATATGAGATGACAACTTTGTCTTGGAAATTCACCCTATTACATATCCCTCCCACAGGACTGTCCAAATTACAGACACATGTATTTTAATTTCACTCTTTGCCCTAATCAAATTTTATATCACACTTAATTGGAAAGACAGATCTCTACTCTCATGGGATGGATTTAAACACCTAGCTATCAAACACCAACCTGGTCATAAATATTTAATTTACACTCAAAAGCTTCATACACACTTTACTATACATTAGGACACATTATTTAACCATATCTTAGCTTAACTTTATCATCCTTTCTTCTCCTTTGGACATAAGGCATATTTGTAAATAATTACTTGCCATATACATTTTATTTGTATTATTGACTTATTGTATGTTTGTTATCTTTTTTGATTTATATTAAAAATTTGGTAATAAAAAGATTTAAAAAAAAAACACTTTTAAACTGAATGGAAAAAGTGTGTTCTCATTTAAAATACAATCTTGTGACAGTCCATTAAGCACAAACACCTAACTTAAAATAACTCTTCTGCTCTTCTGATCAATAAATTAATACATTTTTAAAATGAAAGTTTTCTCCAAAGAGAACTTATCTACACAGCAAAGGAACAGCACAAGCAATCCGCTGATCCTCAAAACCCTCCATGGAGCTTTCTTTTTGGTGGCAGGAAAGTTCTGAAGATTTTGACACTCAAACCAGTCTTTTTATTCAGTTTGGCCCGAGCTAACTGATGGTTCAGTTGTGTGGAAAGTGCCCTGAAGCTCTGAAAGCTGTCTGGCTATCATATCCTATGCAGGGTATAACTCACATATAGTTGAGGCTATTGTAGCAGTGATCAATATGGTGAACATCTTTGATGTTTCTTGAGTAGGTTTATGTGCTTAAAGAAATACATGCCAAAAAGACATTATTTATTTATTAATTGGCATTTGTTACTGGGGAACATCCAAATTGGCAAGAAACCCCTTTTCACTGGTGGCTTGGGGAGAAAAGGTCCATAAAGAAAACTGTTGCAAACAGTGAATAACCATCAAAAATCAAACATTTTCACAAAAGTAATATACTATATACATAAATGAAGGGCTGATATACAGTACATTAACAGTCTCAGCAGCAAGTAAGAAAATATAGTAGTTACTTTTTTACAACACTTGAATGTCATGAAGAAATAACAGTGTCTGCATTTTTTTACAGCATTTGAAGATACAAAACTAGGGTTGCATTGTTACGTTTCAATATGCAGTACATAGTACTTAGTGCGGGATGTTTACTTTGATAGTACCCGAATGAAAGAGAAACAAACTAGAGTATTTAGAAGGGGGCAAGAGAATATGAATAAGGTGGGGAGGGGTATACCTGTACCAGCTGGGGGATATGCAGGAGCAGAGCCATACATCCATTAGATGCTATTTTCGTTGGATTTTCAAGCCTTTTAAGTTGTTTAGTAGACTTAGTTGTGTTGTGGTGAAGTTCTATTTATGTGCTACATAGTCTGAGCAGCAGAAGTAGCCTGTACGAGTCTTACCTTGGGTAATAGAAAGCAGAGATTTATTAGTGAAGCCTAAGGCCCAGTTTGGAGAGTACAGCAGCATAGTAGTGTTTATAGATGGAAATCTCTCAGGGTTAGTACACAACTTGTACATTATTAGTAGTTGTGAGTAAGTCAGTGTGTTAGATAGGATTATATTTAAGGATAGTCTAATAAGTGAAGGATAAAATGGCTTCAGAACTTCTTTGGAGCTTGAAGAGATGCGACAAAGGATTAGTTCTGCAAGGCAGCAGAATTTTCAAACCACTATAGGCACATACTGGACCAAGAAGAGTCTCTGTAGACTGTAACAGACTTAACTGGAATGCTATAGACATGGTAAGCACCAGTGATGTGAAATGTACCAAAGGAAGCTATGATATATTTTCTAACACTGAGGGTAATCCCAAGACTAGCAGACAAAGCATTATTTGGCCCAGCACTTGATGTAAATTTTGAACTGTCAGAATGGGATTTGATAACTACTTCCAAGTTTGAGGTCATTAGCACACTTGGTTAGCATAGTTTATTAATATCAGCTTTCATGCCAGAGGAGGATATACCAAACAGAAGGGGACATAGGACAGAGTTGGGTGAGACACTTTTGGTGACACTTTTGTATCTAGATCAAACACTTCCACATTTTACAGTATGGCTATATGATAGCACCTACACTTAATATGGATGCTGTCATAAAGCCAGTCACCTATCCAGACAACTATGTATAGGTCAATGTTAATCTGGAAGAGTTGTCAACAAACCCAGAATGGATGAAGGTATCAAAGGTTTGGAAAGTACAGTTAGGCAGTATAGACTGTATGCCCCACAGCTATGACCTCAGTAACCCTTTCAAAAAGCAAAACAGTTTGAACATGAATAATTAGAAGTTATGTACCTACCATAACGTTCCATGTTAGTTGTCTTCTCTCGCCTTCTTTCTTGCTGGATGGGTTCGGAGCCAATCCTCGGCTCCAACTCGGCACTTGCTTTAGCTTAGGAACTCCTTTTACCAGCTCGAGGCAACCCTATATCCCATGATGCAAGGCGGAACTACCTCAGATCTCGTTTGGTAGCTAACCTACCCTGCTAAAGACTATCCTAACATAATTAGGAACACAAGTTCCTAATAGAAGTCCTCATATGAAGGCTCCGGAGGAAACAACCTAATAGGAACTGTTCAAGATCTGTCCAGGCCAGGGGGAAGGAGGGAGGGACGCAAGAAAGAAGGCAAGAGAAGACAACTAACATGGAACGTTATGGTAGGTACATAACTTCTAAATGTTAAGTTGTCAATCTCGCCTTCATTCTTGCTGGATGGGACCGCGTCCCTAGCACCTGTATCCCGGGTGGCTCAATGGAACAGACTCTTGAGAACTGTGGAACCAAAACTGGCCCTATCTCTGGAGGCCAAGTCCAACTTGTAATGAGAGACAAAGGTATGGGGAGTAGCCCAAGTAGCTGCTGCATAAATGGTATCAATGGGAAGTCTATCCTGAAAAGCTGCAGAAGTGGATAGACTCCTGGTTGAGTGTGCTTTTGGCTTAGAAGATAGGTGTTTGCCTCTGAGAGAGTACACATAGGAAATAGTGGAAGTCAACCATCTGGATAAGGTCACTTTAGATACTGGAAGACCTATCCTGTTTTCTGCATAGGAGACAAATAATTGGTCCGATTTTCTGAATTGTTTAGTTCTATGCAAATAGTAACTGAGCTGACGATGGACATCCAAAAAATGCAGTTTCTGTTCAGCTCTGTCGGAATAGTTTGGGAAAAAGACTGGTAGGTCTATAGATTGGTTAATGTTGTTTTGAGATACGACTTTGGGGAGAAAGGAAGGGTTAGTTCTTAATGATACCCAGTCCTTATGAAAAACCAAATAAGGAGAACGAATGCAGAGAGCTTGAATCTGAAACCCTTCTTGCAGAAGTGACAGCCAGTAAAATATAGTTTTCCAGGTCAATAACTTCAAAGAACATGAAGCAGACGGTTCGAAGGGAGGTAGTATCAAGGATGCTAACATTAAGTTTAGATCCCATTGCGGAGGAGGATGCTTTATAGGTGGTTTTAGGAGAAAAACTCCTCTCAGAAAGGCCTTGCATAACCTATGAGACATAATGTTATTGTCATGCAAGCCAACATGATACTTGGAAATAGCAGCCAGTTGTACTTTGACTGTAGATGACAAGGATCCTGAATGAAAAACCTCCACCAGGAAATCTAAAACCAAATGTACAGGAGCAGTAAAGGGGTCAATATTTTTGGAATTTGCCCAAATAGAAAAACGTCACCACTTGCTAGCATAAACAGTCCTAGTGGACGACTTCAAGGAAGACACTAAAATGTCTCTGACTGAGTCCGAAATCATTGGTAGCCTGGCTAGGATAGGAAGTGGAGCAACCAAGCAGTGAGGTTGAGAGAATGAATGGCCCGGTGCTGCTGACCCGACTGGTGGATCAAGAGATCCGGAACTGGGTCCAGATGCCAGGGCTGCACCAGAAGGTGACAATGCAGAGATGGAAACCAAATTTGTCGAGGCCAATAAGGGGCAATGAGGATCAACTTGGCTCTCAAAACAGTGGCTTTCTGAATGACTTGTGGAATCAAGGGAAAAGGAGGAAAAGCGTACAGAAGTCCCCGGGGCCAATCCTGGGTTAGAGAGTCTCTCAGGGGTTGGCCTGGAAGGGGAAAGAGAGTGAAGAAATCGGGGCACTTGTTGTTTTGAGGAGTAGCAAAAAGATCGCAACAAGGACTGCCCCACTTCAGAAAAATCTGATCCACTACAGATTGATTGAGAGACCACTCATGAGGCATCAGAATGGATCTGCTCAGCCTGTCCGCTAACAGGTTGGACCTGCCGGGGATGTGCGTTGCTATCAGAAACCGTTGAGAAGAGATCGCCCATTGCCAAAGTCTGAGAGCTTCTCGACATAACGGATAGGACCTGGTCCGCCCTGTTTGTTGATGTACCAGACTACGGACATGTTGTCCGTTTGTACTGCAATAGTCCCGTGGGAAGAAAGTCATTGAGGGCTTGCAGCGTTAAAAGCACTGCTCTCATCTCCAGGACATTTATGTGCAGATGGTATTCTATGGGTTGCCACGTCCGTGGACCATCCTGCCCTGATAATGCCCCCACCCGATCAGAGAGGCATCCGTAGTGACTGTGGCAACTGGAGGAGGGGAATAAAGGTCGGCCCTGATGAAGAAGAGGGGAAGATATCCACCAGTTCAGATGAGCTCGGCATGACTGTGTTACCAAGATTTCGTGCCTCATCAGGAGACTGTGGTACGACCACTGCGTGAATAACATCCACTGCAGAAGACGCATGTGGAAGCGGGCCAGTGGTAGAAGAACAATGGCCACAGCCATAAGACCTAGAACCTTCAGTATAAATCTGGCTTTGATCTTGTTGCTTTGCAATAGAAGCCGAACAAATTTTTGGATGTCCAGAATTCTTTGATCTGTTAGTCTGGCTAACATTTTGACAGTGTTTAATTCTGCCTATAAAGGTGATAGATTGGCAAGGCAGCAGAGAAGATTTTTCGAAATTTACTGAAATTCCCAAACTCCTGCAAAGCTGTAGAGTGTAGTCTCTGGACTGAAGAAGCTGACACTTGGTGGTGGCGGAGAGGAGCCAGTCGTCCAAATAGGGAAACACCTGGAATCCTTGACGTCTCAGATGAGCTGTGACCACTGCCATGCATTTGGTAAACACTCTGGGGGCTGAAGTGAGGCCAAAGGGCAGTGCTCTGAATTGGTAATGACTGGTCCCTAGCGAAAGCAGAGAAACCTTCTGGGCGTCTGTGAATCTTTATGTGATAGTACGCATCCTGAAGGTCTATAGAGCACATCCAGTTGTCCTTGCCCAGAAAGGGCAGAATGGACTGAAGCGTGACCATCCGGAATCTTGCCTTCTTGACAAATCTGTTTAGATTGCTCAGGTCTAATATTGGTCTCCAATCTCCCGTCCTTTTGGGGACCAAAAAGAATCTCGAGTAGACGCCGGATCCTACCTGGTCTGCCGGCACAGTCTGGACGGCTCTTTTTTCTAGGAGCTTTGAAACCTCCTGTTCTGCCAAATCCCTTTGACCGGGTGAGATGTCTGGAAGGGATTGTTGAGGTACGGGATACCTTTCGAAGGGGATTTTGTAACCCTAGGATATGATCGACTGTACCCACATCTCTTGAGATAGGGATTGCCAGGCTACTGGGTACAGCGAAATCCTTCCCCTGACTGCCTCCAAGGGTGGACAGTCGGGCAACACCTCAGGGGTGCTGAAAGGGCTTCTCAGGAAGAGACTCCCTGTTGCCCTGGTTCTGAGGACCCCCCCTGCCTCTAGGGCGGCGTCTATTATTGTTACACCCTCTGCCTCTGGGGGTAAACTGACCATGTGTGTCCGGTGTAGCTCCTTGGGCTTTACGGAACCACATCTCCCCCCCCTTCTGACTCTTGGGGTATGGTCTAGAAGGAGTGGAAAACTGGACTCCAACGGCAGAAAGAGTTTTACCGTCCTGCTCACACCTGGTGAAGGTATCCTTCACCTGAGGTCCGAACAAAGCCGAACCATCAAAGGGGGTATTAGTGAAGGACGCCTTAAAGGGGTCCGCAAAATTACAAAGCCGCATCCAGGCTTGGCGTCTAAGAGCAACTCCTGTGCCTGCGGCCCTGATCGCTCCATCGGCCGCATAGGATATGAGCCGCATGGAGGAGTTAGATATGGAATTCAGGATTGCTAGCTGCGAGGCAATCTTTTCCTGAGCCCCAGCAGCAGAAGGATCCTGGACTACTTCACCCAGTTCCTTGAGAACATCTCGTTGAAGCCTGGTGAAGTGACAAAGATAATTCAGCGAACGCATAGCAAAGGTCGCTGAAGAAAACATCCGCTTTCCATACCTGTCCGTGGTCCTAGAATCCTTGTTAGGAGGATGGACAGGTACTGAAGGATCCGCCAGTTCCTTCTTAGTGGCCGCCACCACCATAGCATCCACAGAGACACCCTTGGAAAGGAACTGTTTGTCCGAAGGGGCTGTGATGAATTTGGATGGTCTCCTGGGGACAGGTTCCACAGAATCTGGAGCGCCACGCCTTCCGAGCCACTACCTGCACCAGTGGGTCGAAAGGCGGAGACACCCAGAAGGTGGAGGGTCGGGATCCAAAAGCCTCCAGGTATACCGACTCATCCTCGGAGGGGTCAATAGAGGCCAATTCCCCTCTGTTTGAGGAGCTCAAGGATGTCTGAAAAGGAGACATCCTCAGAGGGGGACCGTGGGGAACCCTCCGACTCATCTAAGTCGGTATCAGATGTAGTAGACTCAGGGGAGTCTGTGTGTTTCCTCTTACACGTCCTCTTCCGAGGGGGTTCCCCTGCAGGATCAGGAGAAACCTCGGAAGAGGAGGAAATGCCCAATGGGGAAACCTGGGGCGATGGATCCCTGGGCCTGAGAGCAAGAGGCTGGCAAGAGGCATCTGCAGGCACTGATGAGGGAGGAGCTAGAGGGATGGACCGTTGACCAGGCTCAGAGGCCAGGACACTCCTCATCACCTCAAAGGCTCCCCTCCCCGGGAGACCGGAATATCCCCGCTCCGAGGAAACAGGAATGCCCGGCTCCAGTGAGAGGGAAGGCTCCGAGGCCGATGTCGGCGCCGAGCTTACCAAAGCCGAAGCCCCGAGAGGGAGAGCGAGGTCGGACAAGGGTCCGATGCCACTAGCCCCCTCGGAGCCGACAGTGGAAACTCGATGACCGGATCCCTCCAAGGAAGGTCTCAAGGAGGAGATCGGAGCCGAGGATGATGGAGCCGAAGGATGTATCGGCTCCGGCACCAAAACAGTCGCTGTCCCGAGAAGCTCCGGCTCCGAACTGCGATGTGGAGTCGGAGGAGGAAGTTCAAGGGGTGAGGCTATAGCCGACGTCTGATGAGACGGGCTATGGAGCATTTGGGCCAGTGCCTGAGACTTCAACAGCCTGCTTACCACCCTCTCCAAGTCGTGGTCAGACAGCCTGGAAGATCTCGAAGATCGGCTCCGATGGCTCCGCTCCGACAAAAGAGGAGACCCGGGCCAGTGGATACTCAGTAACGAAGGGGACCGAGATCTCTTCCGGAGCCATCGGAGCCGAAGTCCCCTGAACTCCAGATGGAGCCGAAGGTTTCTCGGCTCCGATGCTGGATAAAGTGTTGGCTCCAGCCGGAGCTGACAAGGCTACAGTAGATAAGGTATCGGCCAGCCGGCACTGAACCCACTACCGAGGCAGATACATCGGTTCCAGCGGGCCGATCTCGGCTCCGGAGCCGGAGCCACCGGAGGAGGCTTAGATACTGAAGCCTGAGCCTTGGTGGCTTAGAAGGTTTCCCAGACCCTGACTGAGGAGAACCTTCTGGCTTAAGTAAGCCACGGAGGATAAGTTTGTTCCTCCTTTCCTGCAGGACTCTCTGGCTAAAGGTGACACAAAGCACAGGAGTCCTGCAGGTGCAAAGGCCCCAGGCAATAAACACAAGAAGTGTGACCGTCTGTCAGAGACATTTTCTGACAGCACGAGTCACACTTCTTAGCCTGAGACCTTGCCTTCCCTAGACATATCCTAGGTGGAAGAAACACAGATAAACCCCAACAAACACACAAATTAATCCCTACACACAACACACAGGAAGGGATTAACAACTGGGGTTTAAGGCCTAACTAAAACGTTTACACTAAGGTTTAAAAAGAAGTTATAAAGTTTGAAAAATAAGGGAATAGGGTGGGCTGTAATCACTACAGGCTACACTATGACTAAAAAAGGGAAAATAAAAATACTAACTAAGCTTCTCTTTCTTTTACAAGAAATTCACTTACCTCTGCTGGTAAAGGAGACCTCTTTCGCTAAGCGGCAAACGAGATCTGAGGTAGTTCCGCCTTGCATCATGGGATATAGGGTTGCCTCGAGCTGGTAAAAGGAGTTCCTAAGCTAAAGCAAGTGCCGAGTCGGAGCCGAGGATCGGCTCCGAACCCATCCAGCAAGAATGAAGGCGAGATTGACAACTTAACATTCTGCCTTTTATAAAGCCAAACTGGTATGTGTTCAGGGATATAAAATCATATACATTATTGTTAATTAGTTCAACTATAACACATTCCATACCCTTGCAATTCATATTGCTGAGTCTAATAGACCTGCAATTTACAGGGTCCATAGAGGGACCACCTTTAAGTAAGAGCACCACAACAGCTGTTCAGCACACCTGGGGGATGTAACCTGTGGAGAGACTTAAGTTGAAGAGTTGATGGAGAGGTTTTGTTAGATGAGTCTTTACACTTCTCAACAGACATCAGGGATATTGCCAGCATCCACAGACCTGGTATTTTTAATTTTATAAAATGCTAAGAAGCACTTTTGGGAAGGAAGGTGAGAATGAGGAATGTGAGGGCACAGATAGGAGGATGGTCATGGTGAAGTAGGAAGACAATTTTTCCACAAGAATATTATCAATATCTTTAGGGTAAGAGAAAGAAGTGATATAGACATGCACAGTACAGAAATAGAAGTTATGTCCTTACCATAACGTTCCATGTGGAGTGTTCATCTCGCCTTTGTTCTTACACCTGGGTTCGGAGCCGATCCTCGGCTCCGTGTCCGCTGCAAAGCTCTGCATCGAGAAGAAGCTCGAGACCAACCTAACTCCCACAATCCCCCTCTGCCTTTACCTCAGATCTAGTTTGCAAGCAAACCAGAAGCCAACAGAGAGAATATAACACATTCATGCCAACAAGAACAAACATAGTTGAAAAATATAACCACAACAACTGCATAAGGCAGAAGCAGGAGAACCAAACCAGACACCTAAACTGGACGTTCTTCCTGAGGGTGGGAGGGTGGGAATGTAAGAACAAAGGAGATGAACACTCCACATGGAACGTTATGGTAAGGACATAACTTCTATATGTGAGAGTGTTCAATCTCGCCGTTTGTTCTTACACCTGGGTAGCGTCCCTAGCTCCATGATCCTGAGGAACTCACGGGAGAACGTTCCTGAGCACAGTGGAACCAAAGGTTGCCCTGTCCCTAGAAATCCTGTCTACTTTGTAATGAGTAATGAATGTATGTGGTTTAGACCAAGTGGCAGCCGCACAAATAGTGTCTAACGGTAGGCGGGCTGCATGAGCCAGGGATGTAGATACTGATCTTGTAGAGTGCCCTTTGGGCGTGACAGGTAAAGTTTGCTCCGAGGCAGTATAAACAAAAATAATACAATCGGAAAGCCATTTGGAAAGGGTTCGTTTCGTAACTGCCATACCTTTCCTGCTGTCTGCAAAGGCTATAAAGAGCTGGTCTGTTCTTCTGTGATCTTTTGTTCTATCCAAGTAAAATCTGAGTTGTCTATGCACATCTAACTTGTGTAACATATATTCCAACTTATTGGAATGTTTTTTGAAAAAGGTGGGGAGCTCAATGGACTGATTAATATTATTAACGGAGCAAACTTTGGGAAGAAAGGATGGATTAGTGCGAAGAGATACTCTATCAGGGTGAAAGATCAAATAAGGGTGTTTAACGGAAAGAGCTTGAAGCTCCGATACCCGTCTGGCCGATGTAATAGCCACCAAAAAGAGGGTCTTCCATGACAAAAATTTCAAAGGACAGGAAGAGGCTGGTTCAAAAGGTGGTAGCATCAGCTGAGATAAAAGAAGGTTCAAGTTCCAAGGTGATGTAGGACTTCTAACTGGTGGTCTAATATGGAAGGATCCTTTTAGAAAGGCCTTACAAAGTCTGTGAGCCATAATAGGAGCCCCACTTTCTTCCACATGAAAGTTTGAAATGGCAGCCAACTGCACTCTCAAAGTGGCAGGAGAAGCTCCTTGGTGGAACAGTTCAGTTAAAAACTCCAAGACCCTATTTACAGGAGCTATCATGGGGTCCAATTGTTGTGTATTTGCCCAGTGCACAAAACGCTTCCATTTACTAGTGTAAATCTTTGTAGTGGAAGCTTTATGAGAAACCACCACGATATTTTGAACTGCAGGGGAAAGAAGATCAGACCTGGCTAAGAAGGGAAGCGGAGCAGCCAAGCTGCTAGTCTGAGGGAGAGTAGCAACGGGTGGGGAGCCCCTGACGAGTGGGTCAGTAGATCCGGCTCCGGGTCCAGGATCCAGGGTTCCCGAATTCGGTGTGCTAGAAGAAAGGGAAACCAGATTTGACGAGGCCAGAATGGGGCAATGAGGATAATTGTCCTTTGCAGGTTGTTGGCTTTCTGTAGAAATTTTGCAATCAGGGGAAAAGGAGGGAAAGCGTACAGGAGACCCGGGGGCCAATCGTGAACCAGAGCGTCCCTGGGGACTTCCCCTGGAGGGGGTAATAGGGCAAAGTAGCTCCTGCATTTGGCGTTCATTGGAGACGCAAGCAGATCGCAGGAAGGCTGGCCCCACTTGCGAAAAATTTCCTTCGCAATTGATTGTTTGAGGGACCACTCGTGAGGTAACAGGATGGCTCTGCTCAACCTGTCCGCTATGACGTTGGATAACCCCGGGATGTGCGCTGCTATCAGAAAGCGACCCGTGGACTCCACCCATTGCCAGATTCTCATGGCCTCTCTGCATAGTTGATAAGACTTGGTTCCCCCTTGTTTGTTTATGTACCAGACTACGGACATGTTGTCCGTCTGAACTGCAATTGTCCCTAGAGGAAGAAGGGGAGCAAAGTGTTGCAACGCTAGAAACACTGCCCTCAACTCTAGAACATTGATGTGCAGATTGTACTCCAAATTGGTCCATTCGCCTTGGACTGTCTGTCCCTGAAAGATGCCCCCCCACCCTATCAGGGAAGCGTCCGTGGTCACCGTAGCTGTCGGCGTGGGTCGCACAAATGGTCTTCCGCTGGAAAGATTGCAAGTCCGAAGCCACCAAGCCAGGTGTGATTTGCATATGTTTGTGATGTGAATTTCGTGCTTCAGGGGTAACTGTTGGAACGACCATTGTGCAAACAGTAGCCATTGAAGAACTCTCATGTGCAGTCTTCCCAAGGGTATCGCAATGAGAGAAGCTGCCATGAGACCCAAAACCTTCAGAACCAGTTTCGCTGGGGATTTTCTGGATGATAGAAGAAGAGATATATGGTTTTGTAGGGAGGCTATCCTTTCTGGAGGAAGCCTTAGAATTAAGCAGCACATATCCAATTCTGCTCCTATGAATGAGATATGCTGTGATGGCTGTAGTAAAGATTTTTCGAAATTTATGGAAATTCCGAGATGAACACAAAGTTGTAGTGTGTAATCCCTGGCCTGAATCAGTCGACGCTCGGTGGTGGCAGAAAGGAGCCAGTCGTCCAGATACGGAAACACCTGGAATCCCAGGCGTCTCAAGTGAGACGCTACCACTGCCATACATTTGGTGAAGACCCTGGGGGCTGAGGTCAGACCAAAGGGCAGGGCTCGAAACTGAAAGTGACTGGCTCCCAGCCAGAAGCGCAAGTGATCCCTGGACGCCTGGCCATTTTGATGTGGTAGTATCGTCCTTTAGATCTATTGAGCACATCCAGTCGTCCTTCTGTAAGAATGGAAGGATCGATTGAAGCGTGACCATCTGGAACTTTTCTTTCTTGATGAAGGTATTGAGTTTGCTTAGGTCCAGAATTGGCCTCCAGTCCCCTGTCTTTTTTGGAACTAAAAGAACCTTGAGTAAGTTCCGAATCCTCTTTGGTCCGCTGGGACTGGTTGGATGACTTTTTTTCTAGCAGCTTTGAAATTTCTATAGCTGCAGGGCCTCGCAGATGGGGCGGCACATCTGGGAGTCTTTTCTGCGGAATTGGGGGCAATAGGAAGGGAATTCCGTAACCTCTGGTAACAATGCTTTTTACCCAATTGTCTGATGTAAGACTTTGCCAGGCCTGAGGGTATAAAGCTAAGCGACCCCCGACTGCCTCCAGAGCAGGACAGTCGGGCCTCCTCTCAGGAGTGCTGGAAAGGTTTCCTGGGGAGTGTATCCCTGTCACCTTGGTTTTGCGGACCCCTCTGCCGCCAGGCGGCGTCTTCCACCTCTGCCCCCTCCTCTGCCTCTAGAGGGGGCATCACCCTGTGTGCCTGGGAAAGAACCTTGGGGTTTTCGGAACCACATTTTTCCACCACGTTGCCCTTTGGGGTACGTTCTGGATGGGATGGAAAAACGGACTCCGACAGCAGACAGAGTCTTTCCCTCTTGCTCACACCGGGTAAGGGTCTCCTTTACTTTGGGGCCAAAGAGAGTGGCACCATCAAATGGGGCGTTAGTAAAGGAAGACTTGAAGGCTTCCGCAAAGGAACATAAGCGCATCCAGGATTGTCTACGAAGAGCAATCGTTGAAGCGCTGCCCTACTCGACCCTTGACTGCGTATGAGATCAGCCTCATGGACGAGTTTACAATAGATGTAAGGGTATTGAGATGTGCTGTAACTTTCTCCGAGACAGCAGCATCTGTAGTACCCTGGAGGGTATCTCCCAACTCTTTGATTAGATCCCTCTGTAACCATGTGAAGTGGGTCAAATAGTTCAGGGATCGCATAGAAAAAGCCACTGAACTAAAAATGCGCTTCCCATACCTGTCCATAGTCCTAGAATCTCTGTTAGGCGGATGGACAGATGAGGAAGATTCAGACATCTCCTTTGTCGTGGCCGCTGCCACCACCATAGCGTCCACTGGCACTCCCTTTGTTAGATAAGCCTTATCTTGGGGGGCAGTAATATATTTATTAGGCTTTCTAGGGACTGGCTCCACCGTGTCAGGTGTCTCCCATGCCCTTCGAGCAATCAATTCCATTAACTCGTCGAAGGGCGGAGTGACCCAGGAGGAGGAAGGGCGAGCACCGAATGCCTTCAGCAAGACTGACTCATCCTCAGAAGGGGGTAGGGATTGCCAATCACCTCTCTGCTTTAGGATCTCCAGGATGTCAGAAAAGGAGACATCCTCTGAGGGTGATTTTGGGGACCCTTCTGACTCATCCAAGTCAGTGTCCGATGTCAAGGATTCTTGTGGAGAATCCAAGTGTCTCCTCTTACACAATCTTTTCCTCGGAACTTCCTCGGGGGGGGGGCATCTGATGAAGCCTCCGAGGAAGAGGGGGCACCCTCTAGGGGTGGCTGAGACACTGGTGGTCGACGCTTAGATGTAGCCGTGGGTGCAGAGGAGGATAACGGACCTTTATGGGAAGGAGAATGTTTTATCCAAAAATATAAGAAAATATAAGAAATAATTAATCTTAGCTTTGAGGTGGTCCGAGCTCATCAAAAATGATGCGAACGTTGCAGCGGCAAACTAGATCTGAGGTAAAGGCAGAGGGGGATTGTGGGAGTTAGGTTGGTCTCAAGCTTCTTCTCGATGCAGAGCTTTGCCAAGCGTGCCGACACGGAGCCGAGGATCGGCTCCGAACCCAGGTGTAAGAACAAACGGCGAGATTGAACACTCTCACATCTGGAGTTACTTCTAAGCTTCCCAAGTGCAACTGAAGAAGACCTCATACTTGTCTTTTGAATTAGCTGTAACTTAAAAGTTCATTTCTGGCTTTGCATTCCTTAATGGCAAGTCTAAGAGACTTACTTAATACTTTTAAATTTGTTTTTATAATGATGAAGTGGAAATCTTTTAGAAATGGTCAACAGTTTTTTCTTTTTATCCACAATGTAGGCTGAGCTTTAAACTTGTCATTATGCAGCAAACAAACTGGCATAGAAGCTTGAATACATCCTTTCAAAATGTAAGAAAATTCAGAGGAGTGTAGACAGCTGTCTCATGTACAAGGTCTGCTGGGGACCTATACCATTTGAAATTATCAATACAAGCAGTTAATATAACTGGTTTTGGAGTAATTCCTTCAATCGGTTTTGAAGTAATCTGGAGATGTAGGAAGTCTTGCCTATCTACAAAAAATATACTTTAAGATTCACTGAAAAGTGACTAGCAGTGATTTCTTTTCATAGTAGTGTCAGTCACTGAAAATTCCTTTGGTGAGTCAATATGAATTCTTTCTAGCTTAACTTTGAACAACATGTAGCTAAGATAATAAGAAAATCATTCTATGTTACCCAACTTACAGGTAAGGGTATGGCATCCAGGTCCAAGGAAGGTATAGCACCATTCTACTTGGCCCTTGTCAGACCTGTCATTGAATACAATGCCCTCTTTGGCATTTATCTAACCAGGCACTCACGATAGTCAGAACGCCCACAAAGGTTTCTCACCAGGAGAATTCAAGGCATGAATAGCCTTCCTACACTGATTGCCTAAAGGCTCTATCACTGCATTCAGTCTCCTACAGGCTAATGAGAGGCAATTTTTGCCTGGCTTACAGGGCTTTCTCAGACTCAGCTCTGATGGATATGTTGCAAATGAACAAAACAAACAGCATCAGAAACACTAGATCCAGGGATCTGAACTTCTCTTGTGACATAAACTAAACATGCTGGCTGGACAGATATGTGTCCCAAAGGATCCCCACACACTATGGAACAGGCTTCCCAGGGTGGGAGGATGACATAATGGTTAAGGTGCTTACCTTAAAGACACTAGGTGCAGGGTTTGGTTCTCACATGGGGTAACTGGCTGGGCTTCAAGTGGCCCAAAAGAGCAGTACTAATCTAATCTAGTCTAATCTAAAACATATTTCAGACCTGATCCTATTCAAACAAAATCTTGACAACTTGATTAGAAATCATAAATTTACCACTGGTCTGGCTCCCATGTCCCTTATGAACAGAGGCCATCAATAAGAATAGTTTTATCCTAACACCCCCACACATAAATCTGTAGTTTCCTTCCTTCTAATGTGTTCTTCCCCCCCAGAAGACACTCATGATACTCTGGGATCCAAATGGTGTAAGGTGCACAGATAGGCTAGTAAGGGTCCTACTGGTCATTAGCCTAGTAACAACCTGTAAATCTATTTATTGTGATTGCTGAGGTACAGAAGGTTAAAACCGGAAGCAGACCTTGAAACGGATAAGGAGGGATAATGTACCATTTAAAACTATTCAGAATTCACCAGATCTAGTAACTTATAATGCTAGAAAATCTCTTTTGCTGCTCTATGTTATATTATTCAGCCTGAAATAATTTATGCACATATTAAGCTTTTACATGAGTTGTGTTTTTTTTTCAGTTACTGTTCATATAAATTTGAGGTTTACCATGCGTCACATTATTGTCTTCTGCAGCAACATTTTTGTCACACCTGACCTTAGAGATGAGCAGTTTTTCATTATGATTTTCTCTTCCAAGTTTTAAACTGAATTAGCATTTTCATTTCAAAATATCATCAGCATTATTTAGAAATCATACTTACATAACATAGTGCATTGCTTGAAAGACATTTGTGATATCCAACATATGTTCTGCACTAGCAAGTAGTTTTGCTAGATCTGTGGCTGTCCTGTATCTGATGAAGCTGAACTCCACTTCTGCACGGTTGCTAAACTGCACGGCAGAAAACTAGGGGGAAAAACACAACAGGTAAGAAATGATACTAAAAGTTCTTTAAGTAAGCCTGACAATTTCAAAGATATAACTTCAGTTAAGGGGTCAAAGAACATAAATATGGTACTGGTGAATGGGCATGCTGAAATAAACTTCTTACTCAACAGCCTTAGGAATTGGAAATGAAAAGTTATGCACTCACCATAAAGTATAGTTGTGTACAGTTACCATAAACGTATATGTTCGAGTGTATTCACTGTTGCAGTCATCACTTTTGGGTTATCTGCCTGCAGGTTGCCCTCAGCCGGCCTGAATACCAGAGTCTTGGAATTTCTGCGTCGGATGCTGTCACGTCATCCATGACGTTAGGTCGTCAGGGCTATAAAACATGCAGCTGACGCCATTACATCAGTTTTTCTTGCCCCAGATATCAGGTGCCCCCAAAATGGGAAGCAATTATATGGTGTGGAACACCGCCAGCAAAAAGCAAATACACATGGTATAAGATATGCCAAACCAAAAGGATAGATAAAAGCAAGGACAAGTCAGGGGGCTGGAGGGAGGGTAACCAGGACTGCAACACTGAATACACTCGAACATCTACATTTATGGTAAGTGTACACAACTGTACTATGTTCTTCGTGTTTCACTTTTGCAGTCATCATATTTGGGTAGATTCCCAAAACTAAGGAAGATTGGAGGTAGTGAAGAAGCATTAGGGCTTGCAATCAGGCCCTGTAAGACTGCTGTGGCAAATCCAGCTCTGGATTTAGAAAAGATAGGCAAGTGATAATGCTTCGTGAAAGTGTGTACAGAGCTCCAGATTGCAGCTTCTAGGATGTCCCTGGTAGGAACACCCCTGAGAAATGCAGTAGAGGTAGATGTGACCCTAGTGGAATGTGTTCTTATCCCCTGCGGGGTAGGTTTTCCATGGTGTTTGTAGCAGAAATGATGCAGTGTGCTATCCATTTTGAAATGGTTTACTTTGAAATGGCCTTGCCCTCTGCCCCTGCAGCAAAGCTGACTAGCAGCTGATCAGATTTTCTGAGAGGCTTAGTTCAGTCTAGACAGAATCTAAGCTGCCTGTGCACATCCAGGGAGTGCAGTATCCTTTCCCCTTTATTCTGAGGATTAGGGAAAAAAGTTGGCAAATGAATGGACTAGTTTAAAGCCACACTAGACACCACCTTGGGCATAAAAGATGGGTTAGTCCTGAGGGAAACCCTGTCCGCATGAAAGATAATGAAGGGTTCCACTGCCATAAGGGCCTGCATTTCAGACATTCTTCTTGCTGAAGTGATGGCTAGAAGTAAAGCTGTTTTCCATGAGAGGAATTTTAACTCTGCTGTAGCAGCCGGTTCAAAGGGTGGAGGTGTGAGGTTTTCCAATACAAAGTTAAGGTCCCAAGCTGGAGTGGGAGCTCTCCTGGGAGGTCTTAAATTTTTGGCTCCTCTAAGGAATTGTTTTACCAGAGGATGAGAGAAGAGGGGTGGCTCAGTATTATAATAAGCTGATATGGCAGAGGCATGAATCTTAATTGAAGAGAAGGATAGGCCCTTGAAGAGCATTTCTGTTAAGTAATCTAGTATACGAGGTAAGCTGGGCACAGTTGTGTCCGTCCCTTGAGACTGGCTCCAGAAACAGTATCTTTTCCACTTTTCTGAATAGGATTTTCTAGTATTAGGCCTCCTTGCCTCAAGAATGACATCCACCACCTGCTTACTGAGGGTTGCTGGGGATGAGTTCAGGGGGTTAGCCAGGCTGCAAGGTTCAAGGTCTGTAGCTGAGGGTGCAGAATCTGGTCCACCTGCTGGGACAGCAGGGAAGGAGTCTGAGGTAGGCGCCAGTGGTAGCACTGACAGACTGTGCAGAAGAGGGTATCAGTGCTGGCGTGGCCAGTCTGGTGCAATCAGGGTTGTCTTTGGCTTGTCCTGTTTGATCTTTAGTAGAACCTTTGAGATGAGAGACAGAGGAGGAAAGGCATAGACTGAGAGGTTTACCCAGGTAAAGGACAGGGCATCCACTTTCCAAGCTTGGCTGTGGGGAGCTCCGGTGCAGTATTTGTTCAATTGATAGTTTTGAGGGGAAGCAAACAGGTCCACCTCTGGTGTCCCCCACCTGTTCCTCAAAAGCTTGAATATTCTGGGTTGCAGTTTCCACTCATGTGGGTGAAAATTTGTGGGAGAGTTTGCTTACTTTGTCTGCCAGTGTATTTAGTTTGCCTGGCAGGAACTGAGCTTGTAGGTGCACTTGGTTGCTCAAGGCTGTGTTCCACAGAGTCATGGCTAGTCTGCAGAGTGGGTATGAATGGGTTCCCCCCTGCTTTTTTATGTACCACATAACTGCGGTGTTGTCTGTCTTTACCAATAGTTGTCCTGGAATAATAAGGTCATTGAAGGCTGTCACAGCATTCTGTATAGTTAACATTTCTTTTTGATTGATATGCAGGTGCATCTGCTTTGGGTTCCATTTGCCCTGAATGCACTGCCCTGCCATGTGAGCCCCCCATGCATAGTCTGATGCATCTGTTGTTAGGGTTTGGGCGGCAGGGGGTAGAAAGAAAGAGAGTCCCTTGTTGTGGTTGCAGGTCTCTGCCCACCAAAGAAACTCTGTCCTTAGGCAAGGAATGACAGAAATCATAGTTTCCAGGTCCTGAGAAGGTTGACATCATAGACATTTTAGCTACTATTGAAGTTTCCGCATATGGAGTCTTGCATATGGAATTAACAGAATGCAAGAGGCCAGGAACCCCAGAGCTTGCAGTATTTTATTTTTATTTATTTATTTATTTATTTTATTTTTTTTATTTTTTGCAGATAGCTGAGTTTTGATGGCCAGTAGATTGAAGTAGCTTGTCAAACAAATTTGTTTCTCTGGAGTGAGGAATGCCATCTGGGAAGTTGTGTTCAAGGTTGCTCCCAGGAATACAGTTTGTTGGCTGGGTACTAGCTGTGATTTCTTTTCATTGATGGTGTACCCCAGTGAAGTTAGAAGTCTCTTTACAAATGCCAGGTGCTGCAAGAGCACATTTTGACTTTCCACCTGAATCAGGCAATCATCCAAGTATGGGTAAATCTGAATACTTCTCTGCCTGCAAAATGCAATGGCTGGAGCTAGGCACTTTGTTAACACCCAGGGCGCAGTAGATAAGCCAAAGGGAAGTGCAGAGAACTGATAGTGCATAGAGCCTGCTCTGAAGGGTAGGTATTTTCTGCAAGATTCCCTTATGGGAATGTGCAGATAAGCTTCTTTTAAGTCTATGGTTGCAAGCCAGGAATCCTTGGCTAGCATAGGAGGCAGCTGTTGGTGAGTCAGCATTTTGTATTTTTGCACCACCTGAAAGGTATTGAGAATAGATAGCTCCAGGATATGATGCCAGGAGTTTTCTTTTCTGGGAACCAGAAATAGTCTGGAATAAAAGCCTTATCCCCTTTGTTCTGGTGGGACAGGTTGAATAGCCTTGATGCTGAGGAGAGACAGTACGTGCTTTTGGGCCTCTGCCCACTAGTTTGGGGGGGGGGGTCTGGCCATCCACTTAGGGTTGGGGGGTGAGTGGAAGTGGAATCTGTAACCTAGGGAAGCAATGTTTAAAACCCATTTGTCTTGGGTAATGCATTTCCAGTTTTCTGCATGCAGGGCAAGTTTTCCTCCTAAAGGTGCAAGTACTTGGGCAAGGCTTGGAAGAGTTAAGGATAAGTCATTGTTCAATTTTACCATAGGTTGGTGGCTTACTACTCCCTATTTTAGACGTGGGAGCACCCCATTGCTTAGATCTGTGCATAAGCTGAGACTGAAGTCTTGGTGGTCTGCTGCCCCTGGGTTTGGACTGAGAAAGCCTGGAAGGGACTGGAAAGGACCAGTTCTTTGAAGGCCAATGCCTAATGAATCTAGGAGACTATACTTGTAAGAAATCTTTAATAGTTTCCATAGATTTAGCTTTCTCCTCCATTCTTTTGAGGACTTCTGCTTTATTGCCAAATAGGCGCTCTTGGATTAAGGGTGCATGTAGTAATTTTGCTTTGACATGATCCGGCAGGTTTTGCTCCTTAAGCCAAGCATGCCTTCTCAGAACAGACCCAGTGACAGCAGCCCTGCAAGATGCCTCTAAAGCATCAAAACCACACTGCAACGTATGTTTACCAACTTGGTCAGAAGAATGCATTAACTCTTGTAAGTCTTTCTGACAGTCACATATCAACATCATTTTCTGTTTAATAAGCCCCATAATATGCTGCTGATACTTTAGCATATGAAACTGGCAGTTTAAAGCTCTAACGGCCAGAGTAGCAGAGGTGTATATCTTCTTACCCCACCTGTCTAGAGCCCTAGAGTCCCTGTCAGAAGGGGTGGGATTCTTGGCAGTAGTAGCCTTAATGCCTTTTGGCCCTTGGGAAATGGTCTCTGGATCCGCAGCAGGATTCTTGAAAAGGAATTTGTGAAAGTCAGGTACTCTATTGTACCTGTCTGGTTTCCTGGGAGCTGGGAGAAAAGTATCCAGGGTAAGGCTGGATTCCAAGAAAACATTATCTACAATCTCCAGAACAGGAGAAATAGCTAGAGGCATGTGCTGAGAGAGGTTTAAAAATTCTGAGTCTCTTTTTGGACTGAGAGTAGTCTTGGCTTTCCCAGCAGAAATGCTCCCTAAGGGTATGCAGGGTCTCACCAAAGGAAAAATCTTCTGAAGGGGAAGCAGAGGGAATGGAATCCTCTGCATCAGAATCCTCATAGGTACATAAGGGAATGTCCTGGTAATCAGAAGTAACAGAGATATCAGATTCCTGATCCGAAGAATCAGAAGGAAAATCAGTTTTAGGTCTCTTGGAAGGGGAAGGCTGGCTTCCCCTAATTAAGGTAATAAGGTCTTCAGCCATTCTAATCATTTGCTTTTGAGGCCCATGGGCCTGTGAATGCGCTTTGGTTGTTGGTCTTCTACGCGTAGTGTGAATTTTAGGCCTGAGAAATTCGGTATTTTTGGCTTGAAGTGAAGTCGTCGGTTTAACATGAAAATCGGTAGTCCTGAATACACTTTCCGAAGCTGGTACCTGCACAGCAGCTCCAGACCCATCTAAAGTAGAGACATCCTCAGGTTCCATAGTCAAAGAAGCATCTCGCAGCATACCGGACTTCGCATGGGTCTCAGCAGAGGCCTGTGAATTTGTAGAAGTGGATATCAGGGGCTGTGAAAGCGCCTCAGTGAGTACCAGTGGACTTGCGACTAGTTTAACGGAAGCGTCATCGGCAGTTTTGGACCTATTCGGTCTGTCTCTGTCTTTATCCATACGTTTTTTCTGAAGATCGGTAGTCGGATGGCTTAAGGAAGCCATTTTGGAGTACGGAGATCGAGAGCGAAAATATTTAGCTACAAAAATAGCCTGATGATGAATAGTTCCGGCGTTGAACAAGGCATAAAACCGACAGTGAGGGACATCGTGGTCTGGGCCTAAACAGGTGACGCAGTAAGAATGAAAATCTCTATGAAGTATTTCCTTTCCACAAGCAAGACAATTATTAATTTTTTCTGACATCGGTTAGAGCAAGAAAAAAGGATCCCCAACAAGGTATTTATCTTTTCGAAGACTTCAGGTCTGAAACAAGAAAATGAAAATTTCAGGAGTCAGCCGACTGGCACTTGCAAACTGCTTTGGCTTCAGGCACGGCAAGGCAAGAAAGACTGATGTAATGGCGTTGGCTGCATGTTTTATACCCCTGATGACCTGACATCATGGAAGAAGCGACGCAGAAATCTTAAGACTCTGGTATTCAGGCTGGCTGAGGGCTACCTGCAGGCAGATAACCCAAATGTGATGACTGCAACAGTGAAACACGAAGAACATCTAGGCATCTCTGTAGTCCATTTTCATTCGTCATCAACCCATGGGTTCGGATCCAATCCTCGGATCCGACTTGGGCATATATTCTAGTCTTTGTATCCAGCCCTTGAGTTCCTCCCTCTATCCCTAATGCACTATTCCATCCCCATTGCATCAGATCAAGTTTGTTGCCATAGAACCCTAAAGCTAAACAGAAGCAGGTACAGCTGGCACAGGAAGAAAAGGCTAAAACTTGGAACTGAAGGTTCCAAACACATTCCTACAGGTCTCTCCAGATAAGATGGATGGAGGATGGATGGGAGGGAAGTTGAGGAAGAATGAAAATGGACAACACAGATACCTAGTTATGGTGAGTACATAACTTTTAAATCTGATGTTGATTTTTTTCATTCTTACTCAACCCATGGGACAGACTCCCCAGCTACACTGATCTTAAGTGGCCCTCATTGAAGGATATTTCAGAGTGCCGCCAAACCAAAGGCAGCTTTGTTTCTAGAAATTATATCCAATTTGTAATGAGTAAGAAAAGTATGAGCATTGGACCAAGTGGCTGCCGCACATATATCAATAGGTATTTTTGACCAAAAAGCAGATGAGGAAGCCATGGGTCTGACTGATTGAGCTCTGGGAGGTTTGGGTAAATTCATGCCTTTGTCGAGAGTAGATCCAAAAAATACAATCTATAATCGATTTGGCTTGAGTGATTTTAGAGTCTGGGCAACCCAGCCTTTTAGTGAAAAGGAGACAAAAACCTGATCTGATTTTCTAATTTGTTCAGTCCTGTGAAGATAAAAATATAATTGTCTGCACACATCAAGGAGAGATGAAGCATGTACTCTCCTTTATTTGAAAAAAATGGAAAGAAGACTGGTAAATGAATAGACTGTTATTTTGAGAAAACAATTTAGGTACAACAGAAGGGTTTGTCCATATCTTTATGAAAAAAATGATGTAAGGGACTTTTGAAGAAAGAGTCTGGAGTTCAGATATTCTCTTTGCAGAAGTTATCACTACAAAGAAAATTGCATTCCAAAAAAGGAACTTTAAATTGATTTTAGTCAAAGGTTCGAAAGGTTTTGAGTTAGACATGTAGCACAACTTTTAGATCCCAGGGAGATGAGAGGGCCTTTATTGGTTGTCTTAGAAGAAAAATACCCTTCAGAAAAGCTTTGCATAGTTTCAACAAGGCTAATGAAAAATTTCCATCTCCTGAGTGAAAATTAGAAATTGTTGCCATTAAATTTAATCATAGAGAAACTTGCTCCTTCTTTAAAAAGGATGGCTAAAAATTGAAGTACAGTAGAAACTGAAGCAGAGAAATGGTCAAGCTCATTATTCAAAGTCCAAATGGAAAATATTTTCCACTTGCTCTTGTGTATTTTTCCAGTAGATTCTTTTTGAGAGGCCAAAGTAATGGTACATACAGGGAAAGAGAGCCTGAGCTGTCTAGCCATTACTGGAAGTGGAGAAACCATGAGGTCAGTTTAAGTGCCTGTATGTTGGGATGTTGGATCCCTAATGGGTGAAAGAGGAGATCCAGAGTTGACTCTAGTATCCATGGCAGATAACAAATGTGAGACCATAGAAAGAGGAACCATATTTGCCAAGGCCAGAAAGGGGCAATGAAGATTACTGAGTTCTTCAGCCAACTTGCTTTCTGCAGAAATTTTGGAATCAAAAGGACAGGGGATACGCATAAAGAAGTCCCAAAGGCCAAATGTGGACTACAGCATCACTTGGTGACTCCTCCTGAGGGGAAATAAAAGCCAAGTGCCTGCTGCACTTGTTGTTGAGGGGAGCAGAAAACAGGTTGCAGTAAAGTTGGCCCCAATGACAGAAAATCATTTCTACCACAGACTGATTTACAGACTACTCGTGAGGCATCAGGGTGGATCTGCTCAGTTTGTCCACTAGTACGTTGGTTTCCTCCGGAATTTACTTCAGTTAGAAAACAGTCTGATTAGATTGCCAATTCCCACAATCTTGTGGCCTCTCTGCAGAGGGGATATGACTAAGTTCCTCCTTGTCTGTTGATGTATCAGACTACAGACATTTTCAGTCTGAATCACAATAATCCCTAGAGGGAGAGCATCTTGAAATGCCTGCAAAACAAGCAGGACTGTTCTCATCTCAAGGACATTGATATGCACTTTGGTCTCTTGGGGGGACCGCATGCCTTGGACCATTTTTCCCACGAAATGCTCAACCTCACCCCCACCCCAGCTGAGAAATGTCTGTGGTCACTGTGGCTATTGCTGGTGGTAGAACAAAGAGCCGGTCTAGATGAATATTGTCCAACTGGATCCACCACTGCATGTTTTGTTTGCAAACTGGAGTAAGCCTGACTGGAAAGGATAGGGGCTGATGAAGAATGGACCACTGAACAGCTACAATCCATTGAAGAACATGCATAAGGAAACATGCCAAGGGAAGTAGTACAATGGCTGCTGCCATGGAACCTAGTGCTTGAAGCACTTATCTTGCTGAAGGAGATGGATGAGAAAGAAGAAGATGAACCTGACTTCTGATAGTGGAAGTGCGATGAGATGGTAGTGATGCTAGCTGTGTTGTCATATCCAGAAGTGCACCAATGAACTCCAGGCTCTGGACTGGTGTGAATTTTGATTTGGTATAGTTTATTATTATACCCAGTGACTTGCAAATCTGAAGCAAATAGTCCCTGGCATGTAGAAAGAGATGCTTGGAGGGGGCAGTAAGGAGCCAGTCGTCTAGGTATGGAAACACTCGAAATCCTTTTAATCCCAAGTGAGCTGCTACCATTGCCATACAATTGTAAACACCCTGGGAGCAGTGGTGAGCTCAAAGAGCAGGATTCTGAATTGGTAATGACTGGCTCCCTGCTGAAAACTTAAATGTCTTTGGGACTGTCTGTCTGTTTTGATAAGATAGTACTTATCCTGAAGATCTACTGAGCACATCCAATCATCCTTGTGAAGAAAGGGTAGGGTGGACTGTACCACGATCACTCTGAACTTTAACTTCTTCACATACTGATTCAAATTGCTTAGATCAAAAACAGACCTGAGATCCCATTCTTTTCTTGGGCACTAAGATGAAGCAAGTTCTGAATGCAATTTGGTATGGTGGGACCTTATAGATGACTCTTTTTTTCTAGCAGCTTTTGGATTTCTTGTGTTGCTGTCTTCCTTTGACTGTGTGGAACACCGGTGTAGATCAATGTGTGTACACCTTACCTTTAAGAAGCTTTCCAGGGGCTTGCACATGTGTATAAATACTGAGCACGTGCAAGCCTGACTGCCCATTTGTAGTAAGTTGTTCAGATGTAAGCATGCATGTCTGTGTAGTCTGTTAATCAGTTTGTTTATATTTTGTACTGCTACTATCCATCCTGATGTGGTTCTATGTAATAAAGCATAAAAACAAACTACTCTGCCTGTTCATCTTCACATGTAAATGAAGATGAGCAACATAGTGTCAGAATGGGATCCAGAATCAAGACCAAGGGGCACTCGGTTTATGTTAACGGAATACAGAGAACTGAATCATCCCTACTGCACGTAAACCTCACAAAGCAGGTCAGAAGTGAATTTCAGGTATCAAAACTTCCTTAAATGATTTCTTGTTCACAAAATATAAAATGAAGCATTCAGAATGCTAAAAACAAATTTCTAGTTAAATGAAATGTCCGAAACTGTGGCATATTGCTGAAAATATTCAAAATAATTACGGAAAATGTTTGAAATAATGTTCGAATTGCATAAAATATATAAAATAAGGAAAAATACCATATTTTTCACTATAAGCTACTTTTTCACATTAATTAAAGCTATTAGAGATATCCAAGGTATATGCAGTGTTTGTAAGTTTGTGCTGTATTATACAGTACAGTTATTTGGCAAAATACATCCATTTCAAAGCATATATTGCTAAGTAAAGTATTTTGAAGTGTTTATTGTGCATTTTAATGGTATTACAAGTACTGGCTGTGTGTACATGTTTGTATATTATTACAAGGGCCATATATTCAGTGTGCTTGGGCATACTTTGTTGGCATGGTAGACGGATTTCCAAAACCAGGTCCTCTTGTCTTTGATAACAATATTGCAGAGAAATAGGGAGTGTTTGAGCAAGAGTATGATATTTTTATACAAGCTACATTTTCTGATAAAGATGACTGTACAAAGGCATTTATTCTGCTTAACTTAGGTGGTTCAGAAGCCATAGAAAGAGAGCGTTAATTTGTGTATGCACCTGCTGTAGTTCTAGGAGAGGGGGAAACCATCATACAGTTGTACTGGCTGAGTCAAGGGAAGACCCTGAGTGCTTAAAACATAAACTCAGAGAAATGTGCAACCCCCAAATTAATATTACAATGGAAAGTCACTTATTTTACACAAGAGATCAAAAGTGTGGTGAAACTTTTGCAGCACATATAACTGATTTGAGAAACAAAGCTAAAACATGCAGATTTGGTGATTTAAGGGATGAGATGGTAAAGTACAGACGTGTGTGGTATTAAAGATGATGCTGTGAGAAAGATTTTGATTTGTGACAGTGATTTAACTTTGAATAAGGCCATTGACATTTGTGAAATATATATAAGCTTACAGAAAGCACACAAATATGCTTTTGAGAAATGGCATGTTTCCAGTCATTTCTAAGGCCAATGTTGATAGTATGCAGCATGTGGTGAAAAGAAACAGATCCAAGCACATGGCAACAACTGTCACCCCTGCAACAGTCACTGGGAAACCCTGTAGCTTTCTAGCAAATTCCAGAGTGTGTGTAGTCTCAATGAAGCACAAGGGTGAATCAGCAAACAAGCATAAGGGTGAGGGAACATGCTCACCTAGCCTCATAGTCAATTGTTGTAATTGTGGTGGCAATCATGAATCTAAAAGAGAAGAGTGCTTAGCTTTTGGTCAGTAATGCCACAGATGTAAAAAATTGAGTAATTTCCAAAGATTTTGTAAATCAAGAGGGGTTTATTCTTTTATTAAAAGAGAGCATTCCAAGAAACAAGTTGATCAATTAGAAAGCTGTGGCCTTACTTCTTATGCTGATGGTGTGTCTGTGCTTAATGAAACATTCAATGCAGCAGATTTATGGGCACAGAATAAAGTATTTTGTACTGTTTGGATAAATGCGAAACCCACAGAGCTCAAAGTTGATACAGGTTCAAAGTGCATTGTTATGTCAGCAGAAACATTTTCTAGAGTATGTGCTGAAAAGCTTGATTTGGCAAAGTGTGCAAAGCTTGTGCTTATGGTGATGAAGAAATTCAAACTGAAGTTTCAGTAGTGCTTTCATGTTACTCTGCTGGGAACAGCTAAGACTTGCAATTTTATGTGGTCAAAAGGCACGTACTGTCAATATTAGGCTTCAGAGATAGTTTGAAAATGGGACTGCTTTCATTTCACAAGGAAGTTCATCATGTTAACATGAAAGACCACTACTCTAATTTCACCCAGTCTATTTTCTCTACCTATATTGATCTTTTCAAAGATAAGCTAGGCAAACTCCCAGTTGTGTAATCCATGAAGTTAGACCCAGAGGTCAGTCCAGTTGTCAGACCAGCCCAGAAAGTTCCAGTAGCTTTGCAGAACAGAGTCAAAGCCAACCTAGGTAAAATGGTGCAGCAAGGTGTAATTTGTCCAGTTGATGAACCTACTGAATGGGTTTCTTCCATGGTCATAGCTCTTAAGAAAAGCTCAGATGATAACAGAATATGTAATGATCCACGAGATTTGAACAAAGCACTAAAAAGACCACACCATTCAATGCGCACAGTTGAAGAAGTCACTGTTCTTATGCCAAATGCCACTGTACTTTCTGTCCTGGCTGTAAAGAGTTCATTTTGGCAAATTTTGCTTGACCGAAAATCTTCCTTGCTAACTACTTTCAGTACTCCTTCTGGCAGGTATAGATATTTGAGAATTCCATTTGGGATAGATTCTGCTAGAGAAGTCTTTCAGATTGCAATGGAGCAAATTTTTCTGGATAACCGGGTGCTATTATAGTAGATGATATTCTAGTATGATGTAATGGTGAAGCAGGCATGACAGAAACCTCAAGAAAGTTCTGGAAAGAGCACTTGAAGTGAATCTTAAAAGCTGAAGCTTCAGAAATGCAAATCCAGGTTATGTGAAGTTACTTATGTTGGTCATTTGTTTACCAGTTCAGGCTTATGACCATATCCTTCCAAGCAATCTGCAATTCTCGAGATGCCAGCTCCAGACAATGTTCAAGCCCTACAATGTTTTATTGGCATGGTTAATTATTTAGGCAAGTTCATTCCAGATTTGAGCCAACTTTCAGCACCGCACAGAGAGTTGATATGTAAAAATATATCTTGGTCATGGTTAGCACAACACCAGAGAGCATTTGATGTCCTGAAACAGAAAATTGCCAGTCCACCAACTCTCAAATACTATGATGTTCACAAACCAGTTACTCCTTCTTGTGATGCTTTGAAATTTGGTCTTGGTGTGGTCATTCTTCAAGAGGGTAGACCAAGAGCCTATGCTTCCAGATCTCTGACCCAAACTTAAATGTAGTATGCGCAGACAGAGAAAGAGCTTTTGGCAATTGTGTTTGCATGATAAAAGTTCCATGATTATATTTATGGTAGACCTATTTAGATGGAAACAGATCACCAACCCCTAGTCACTATTTTGAGAAAGCCTCTGCATACAGCTCTTGCCAGATTGCAATGCATGATGTTGAAATTACAAAAGTATAACTTCAATCTTCTGTACACAAAAGGCAAACTTCTTTATCTTACTGACACATTATCCAGATCGCCCAGAAATACCACTGGACAGCATGAAAATGAGCAACTTGATTTGAAGTCATAGAAGTGAGAAATTTTTCTTCCACACATCTTGATGAGTTTAGAAATCATACAGCCTCAGATCCAGTTCTTCAGAAGCTCAACCACTTTATCAATCAAGGATGGGTGTCAAAGCAATCTTGCTTACAGTTGATCAGCAACCATATTTTCCAAACATGAGATGAGATTTTGTTTGACAATGACATTAACATGAAAGGTCCAAAAGTAATTGTTCCAAAATCCTTGCAACAAGAGTATATTACTATTTTGCATCGTGACCACCCTGGAGCAGACTCTACCAAATGAAGGCCGAGAGGATTAGCATTTTGGCCTTCTATGTCAAGGGACGTTGAGGGAGTACTTTCATCTTGTTCTGTATGTAATAGTACTAAGCCGCATCAGCAGAAAGAACCGCTTCAGCTAAACCAGATTCCTGAACTACCCTGGTCGAAAGTAGCTGAAGACATTTTTGAGTGAAATGATCAACATTACTTAGTGTTACTAGAGTCTTATTCAAATTGGTTTGAGATTGACCTACTTCCTAATCTAGCATCCAGTACTGTCATTACTAAGATGAAACATCATTTTGCAGTGCATGGTAGTCCACACAAAGTTATTTTTGACAATGGTACACAGTTTACAAGAAAACAGTTCAAAAGATCTGCTGAAGAGTGGGACTTTACTCATGTTACAAGTATCCCTGAGTATCCACTGTCAAATGGTTTGGCAGACTATGCAGTTCAATGTGCAAAACAAATACTAGAGAAGTTGAAACAAGACATTAGTGATGTTTTGAATCTCTTGAATCTCAGAAATATTCCTAATGATAAACATCTTGGTTCACCTGCACAGACACTTCTGTCGAGACAAACCAGAACCACATTACCAATCAGCTGTAAACTACTAGTTCCATGTGTCAAGAACAACAGATTAGTGAAAATCCATCTGCTGAAAAAGAGCCTATTCCAGAAGTCCTATTATGATAAGACCAGCAAACCGCTCAATTCATTATGAGAAAAAGGGAGATAGTGAGGATGCAGACAACAAAATGTTTTGATCGGATTGGAGTCATGAAAAGTGTATGTCCAGAGTTGGGATTGTACATTGTGGAATCACAAAAAGTAACATTTAGATGGAATTGGAAATATCTGATCCTGGTGTGTGAGCCTGTGTTGCAGTATCATACCTGCAAGAAAGACTGTCTCAGAGTGAGTTATCCAGGGTTCCAGTTCAAGAGGTCATTCCAGTAAATATCCCTGTTCCTGAGAAGAATCCTGAAGCTGCAGAATCTGTTTGTTCACCAATGACTGTCATTGTTGCTAAATCCAGTTCTGATTGATGTATCACTTGATCAGGTTGCATTTCCAGACTATGTTCCAGACACATAGCAACTCAGACATAAGGACATGAATGTTGTATATATTTCTTATTGTCTGAACAATTGCATGTCTCTTTTCTCAAATGCACTATATTGTGGGCAATTCATTAATGGGGGAGGATGTAGATCAATGTGTATATACACCTTTAAGAAGCTTTCCAGGGGCTTGCACATGTGTATAAATACTGAGCACATGTGAGCCTGAATGCCATTTTGTAGTACACTGGTTGAGATGTAAGCATGCATGTCTGAGTAGTCTGTCAGTTAACCAGTTTGTTTATATTTTGTACTGCTATTATCCATTCGAATGTATTTCTATGTAATAAAGCATATAAACGAACTGCCTGCCTGTTCGCCTTCACTTGTAAACCAAGACGAGCGACAATTGGGAAGCTTCAATCTTTTGGAGTAAGGGAGTTGGAAAAATTGTATGTAATAACCTCTGGATATTATTTTTAGCACTCATGAGTCTTGTGTTATACTTGCCCAGACATGTGGATGGAGGAATAATCATCCCCTGACTGCCTCCACGGTCAGACAGTCGGGCAGCCCTTCATGAGGGCCAGAATGGTCTGTCTGGTAAAGAATCCCAGAACCCCTTATTTTTCAGGCCTCGCCTGCCTCTAGGATGAAGTTTTCTATTAGAATTTCCTCCTCTACCTCTGGAGGATTTATCATCGTGCAGATCTTGGAAAGGTCCCTGAGATTTTCAGAACCACATCTTATTACCATCTCTCTGATTACTGGAGAAGGCGCTTTGAGAGGTAGAAAACTTGATTCCCTGTTCACTGCAGGTGAGCATCTCTTTTACTGAAGGCCCAAACAAGGAAGTGCCATTGAATGGGGCACTGATAAAGGACATCTTAAAAGGCTCCGCAGACTTCCATAGCCACATCCAGGCATGTCTCTTTATTGCAATGCCTGAACCAGCTGTTCGTGAGATGCCTTCAGCTGTGTGAGAGATCAAACTTATCTAAGCATTTGATTCGAATAAGAGAGTGGCCAGTTGTGAGGGCATGCTTTTGAAATCCTCTGCAGATATGGACTCAGAGTATTTGATAACTCCTTGGTCAAATCTCTCTGATGTCTAGTAATGTGTGCCAGGTAGTTTAGTGACCTCAGGGCAAAGGTTGCTGTGGCAAAGACTCACTTTCCAAATCTGTCCAATGACCTAGACTCTAGACTCCCTGTTTGGTAGATGGACAACAGAGTTCTGTTCAGCTAGCTTTTTCTTGGTGTCTGCCACCACCACTCCTTTGCTACAGTGACATCTGTTTTTCAGGGGAGCTAAGAATTTACCAGGTCTCTTTGGAATTGGTTCAACAGTATGTGTTTTTTCCCAAGCCTGGTGAGAGACTAAGTTGATGAGTTCATCCACCGGGGGGGGGGGGGGGGGTTATCTCAAGACATAGGTGAACTATTACCAAAAGCTTCCAAAAATACAGTTTTTCAGGAGAGGGATTTTCGGAAGACAAGAGGATCTCTAAAATGTCACCAAAGGAGATGTCATCCTATGGCGATCTGGGGGACCCTTCTCCTTCATCAAAATCCTCCATAAGAGACTCCATCGGGGAGTCTATGTTCCTCCTCTTGCACGTTCTCTTTCGAAGTACTTCCTCTGGGGGTTGTTCAGGGCAGGTATCCAAAGAGAGGGGAATTTCCTTTACTGGAACCGACTGGATGCTTGTTTGACTGGTTGTCCCTGTGAAGTAGGTCTGACAAACTCAAAGCTTGGAACCAATGTGAGAAAAAGGGTTGAATCCAAAAAATGAAAAGACACTTCCGTGAAGACAGAGAAAGCCCTCTCTAATACCTCAAAGGCGTCAGCCTGGCCCAGGGAAGCTTCAACTTGCCTTCAAAAAGCCAAAATTCCTGAGGAAGGTACATCTAAGCCACTCTCGGATCTGCACCTCGAGGATGGAACTGTCGATGGAACTGTCGAGGGCAGGGGCTCCAAGGGGAAGGGATGAATCCAACAAAATCAACAAAACCCTCAGCTCCAATGCCAACAATTCGGGTCCAAGAGCTGTTCTGATCCAAGGGTATCAGAGCAGAACCAGTCGGGGATATGGTCAGAGTTGAAGAAGACATTTTCTTTGGGTCCAACACTGTACCTCTCAGGGATTTTGGATCCTGGGACTACAAAACCACTGGATGGATCAGAGAAGGAGATAAAATGGTCTGGGACATTGTAGAAAGACTCAGGGATCCAATAGGGGATGGTGCTGGTAAGAACACCCATCTGGATCTGAGCTCTGAGAAATTTTTGCATCATCCTATTCACATCTACTTCCAGTAAATTTCTGGGGGACCTAGAGGAAGTTGTAGAAGCTGGCCTGGAGTGTTTCTCAGGAGTCTGAAACAGTTGAAAAGGCAGGGTGGGCAATATGGGTTTCAAGACAATTCTGGGAAAACACTTCTATAAGAAGTTCTAGGCTTTGGATCCGGGGACCTAGGCCTCAAAGATGTGATGGAAGTAGATAAGGTAATGAGAGGAGCCTGAATGCTTTGGAACTGAGGTTTCTGGATCCAAGGATTTTGGATTCGAGGACTGGGTCTTTGGATCCGAGAATGTCTAGTCCAAAGTCTTTCTAGTCTTAGTTGGTGGCTCCGATGAAGACTTGGGGACTTCAGTGGGGAACATTTCTTGCACAGCAACAGAGCCAACTTGCTCAGTTTGGTAGGGGAGGGTTGAGCTCCAGAAGATAATGTAGCTGGAAGTAGACCTTTCAAAATCAGTTGTTTCACCCATCTGCCAAGGCCCTTAGACTGAAGGTACTACATATTGAGCAAGTACTGTCCAAGTGCCCAGCTCCAAGGCAGTGCACACACTCCTTGTGGGCATTTGAATTAGGGGGTTTGTGTCCGCAAGAAGCACATTTCTTAAATTCTATTGATTTATCTGACATGGTTAGTAAGAGTGAAGAGGAGAAAAATAGTGAAATCCAAAAAGAGGTTGTTTTTTTTTGTGAACAGACGAAAAAAGAAATAACTTTAACTACCAACAATAGTAGATTACACAGATACCCCATTAATGAAAAGGGTAAACAAAGGTACAGAATATTTACTATTCAGAAGAATAGCTTGAAAAGGGCAGAAGCAAAAAAAAAAAAAAAAGAAATATTTAAGAGCTTCTAACAACCTGTGAGAATAACTACAAGGGAGAATAGCAAAAGTCTAAGATTAGCTGAAAAGAGGTTTAAATTAACTCATAAAACTGCACTATAAAGCTTGACAGAAGAACCTGCATCTGTTTGTGATGGCAGCAAATGAGATCTGAGGCAGTGGGGATGGAATAGTGCATTATGGGCATCTATATTACATAATCGAACTTTTAAAAGTTTGAACATCATATGGTCGACACCATATGATCAAACTTTAAAAGTTAAAAAATGTAATACAAACATAAACCAAAATAAAAACCTATCTGAACAGTTTAAGCAGGGGGGCAAGCCCCCACTGCACCCCCACAACCCCCGGTCTTTAAATATACCAACTCTGAGATCTCACTACAGTGCAGAAAAGGGAAATCTTTGTTCTCCAATCTCCGTTGAAACATCTGAACTTTTAAAAGTTTGATCATATGGTGTCGACCATATGACATTCAAAGTTTTAAGAGTTTGATAACATGATATAGACCTCATTATGGTTACTGGAAGGAGCTTGAGAGCTGAATCCAAAGTCTGGAATATGTGACTGAGTCAGATACAAGGATCAGATCCAAACCCATGGGTTGAGGAAGAAAGAAAAGGCCAATAACATCAGATCAAACATTGACAATAAATTAAAGCAAAAAATCTATTGTGCATCTGATTTAGAGATTCCTGTTTATCAGGGAACATAAAAGACATAGAGTGAAGGTGCATTTTACAAAGAAGATCCCTAGTCTGTAACTTAACTACTTTTGTATTTTAATTGAGTGTTTTGTTTCTGAAAAGTTACACTTCAGGTCAGAGAAAAAGGAAATAAATATGAGACATCACTACAGACGTGGAACAGCCTTGTCTGGGGGCTGAAAATAAAAAAAAAAGATAGCTTGACTGGAATAACAGAAATACAGTTACTGTTAGCTGACGTGTAATGGAAAAAGTAAAGCTTTTTTGGGCATAACAGCAGAGCTCTGAAGGGAATACTCATATAGTAGCCAAGTAGAAATTATTGTAATGGCAGAATAAAATCCTTGACAAAATACCGAAAATATATAAATGCAAAACATTAAATTCAAAGATAAGTAACATGTATATCCAAGCTTTAAAAAACTAACTCCCCAAATATTTGAAATGCATCACTGTATGAGCAGCTCGCAAATTAAATTACACGCAAAATCTGCTTTGAGTGAACCAAAAAGTAAGTTGAAAATGAGTAAGAGAATAGCAGACAGCTAATCTTATCCAATAAGATGCAGAATCCAATACTGCAACAGTAGTCTCTGATGGAACCCAAAGAGAAGCAGGAATTGTCAGACTGAAAATATGTTGAAGAAATAGATGATATGAAGGGGTGAAGTCAGAAATATGCACTTAACAACTCGGCCAGTTCTCATTGCATGAGGGTTACCAGGGGATTCTTTAAGGAAGCTAAATGACTTTTCTTTCAAATAGCTAAATGGCTAATGATGCTTTGTCTCACAATTGTCAGTGAATTACTCTGTGTAACACCACCTGTCCAGTCAATGGCTTTGAGCACACTGAGACAATAGGGAATAAGAAAAGGGTGCCAGAAGATCAAGTAACAGGAAACTGACCAATTGTGAAGTGTAGAAAACTATACTGATATAAAAAAATGGAGTAAATCCATGTAATGATAACAGCATGGGAGACTAAAGGCAGACTGAGAGAAATAACAGCTGTATTCCTACCCTATCAGATGTTATCAGAGGGCACTCTCCTTTATGAGTCAATTACTCAGTTTACCCTCTCGATCAATCAGTTTGGCAGTTTCTTCTTATAAGGTCCCATACGTACAGGCACACATATGCTCAGTGTAGGCATATGCCATAAATTCATTCACCAACTACATATTCACACCCAGCCACTCAATGTGTCCGTTTACTACCACCAACTTATCAGCATACTTCCTACAATCAAGAAATAATAGAACCGACCTAGTCAAAATAGGGGAAGCCACCTCAAGCAGTAGACCCGTAACAAGTGGCATACCCCAGGGTTCAGTCTTGGGGTCTCTATTTGGGATATACTTTTCTGAGGTGGAGACCAAAACCAGTGGGCTATGACTGACCAAGTTTGCAGATGACTGCAAACTGGGTGCTGTCATCAGTTCCCCTAGTGATTTGGATATCCTGCAAGAGGGTCTCACTCAGACAAATAACTGGTGCCAGAAACATGGCCTCAAGCTGAATACCAAAAAATGCATCATCATGCCCTTTGGGGAGAGTGATGTCCCCGCAAATTATCACATTAATAACAACTTTCTAAGGACACAACCAGTAGTGAGGGATTTCGGCACCCAGGTTGATAGCAACCTGACTTTTGACCACCATGTTGTTTCCATTGTAGGGAAAGCCTTCTACATGGCCCAACTCATATGTAAGGGTATCTCATCCAGGAACAAGGAGGTCATAACATCCCTGTATTCTTCCCTTATAAGGCCCATTATTGAGTACAACGCCCCTTTCAGCATGTACCTCACAAAGCACATGCAGCAGATGGAGACCACAGGGGTTCCTCATCAGAAGAATCCAGCGCCTCAAACATCTGTCATGCACAGATAGACTAAAAGCCCTATCCCTCTACTCAGTTTCATGCAGACTCCTCAGAGGTGACCTCTGTCTGGCATACAAGGCGGTCATGGACCCCACCTTGATGGGACTGCTGCATATCTGCAAGTCAAGCTCTACTCGAGTAACTTGCATGCACAGCCTCAACCTGGTCCGTGACATCACCAGGACTTGTTGGTGGGACAGATGTGTCCCAGAGACTCCCCCAGCTATGGAATAGACTCCCTCTCCACGTCAAGCAGACTACCTCTTAACCCCTTTTTAAGCACAACCTGGATAACTGGATGGGAAACAGAAAATATACCCCTGGGATTTCATCTGTGTCCTTGCTGGACATGGGCATCAGGTGTGGACTTGTCTAAACAAGGGCCTCAGGGCCAATAGCCTAGTAACCTCCTATGAGCCTATGAAACTTTGACAAGTTATATACAAGTATGTGTCCCAACTTATAGGAAACTCCTAACAGTTGAGAGTGGATGGAGGCATCAAAGCATGATGGAGAGATTGTATTTGATACCTATCGAGGCGACACCTTCAGTTATCAAATGACAAAGGAAGAACTTATTTCTTCCACAATGGGTCAGTGACAGGGTTGACAAACAAGTGATAACTCCACCTGGGAAGAAGGAACCAGAAGACAGTCCAATGACTAATAATGCATAAATTTTGCACTGTGATACTTAAAGCAAGCACTGTAAACAGTGACACCACCAGTGGAATAGTCTTTGATCATGGCATTTTCTAAGGGATGTTACGCCACTCAATGGCAACCTATAACAGCATTAGCAATTTATTTGGAGACAGTGTGCTTGATGATTGTCCAGTTTTTTTCACTGAGTGAAGAAGTGATAAATGACTGTTAGGCCTTCTGAAATTCATGCAACCTCCTAAAAAAAATCTCTGCTGACAATACACATACAGAAGTGAAGGGCTTTATTTCTTATGCTTTTTAAACAGAGATATAAGTGGACCAATACAGGGAAAACTGAGAAATCATGTTTCAGCAGAATCTTTAGGTGGTTCTAATGAACACAGGGGCCAGCAACTCTACAATCCCATTAGCAGAGGTGATGGCCACTAAGAAAAGCATTTTCTAGGAGACAAACTTCAATGCTACTGAATGGCTTTCAAGTGCAGTGAACAAGCTTTCCAGTCAAGTAATTGAAATTCCAAACAGGAGAAGGTTCTCAAAGACAAACATAAAAAAAATCAGAATGTTCTCAAAGAAGAGCAAAATTCAATAATCCATTAAGGAACTCCTTGAATAGCTAGTGCTGAGTCACAATCCTGCTCTCCACAAGAGCAAGATGAGCAGAAATGCCTGACACATGCAACCTAACAAATTAATAATGGAAGAACAGTTTGGTTTGTCATCGATTGTGCAGAACCTTGGTACAAGAAGTTTTATTTGAATTTAAATTTTATTTTTTTTACCACTGTTTTTTACTGTTTGTTGGAAGGAAGGGATAGATTATAGACAAGAAGATTTAGTTTGATTTATATTTTGTTGTTCTATGTTTAATTTTCACTAATAGATTTTAGACAGGCAAACTTTAGCCATCCCAAGGGCCCTAGTTAGTTATAACTTCACATAGACTGCAGAGAGAACAATCCAAAACTTATCTAAACAATCTCATCTTGGTTTGTGATTGACTGTGGAATTGCTAGGTAAAAAAAGTTTTATTTTTGAATTTATACTTTATTTTTACCACCGTTCACTGTTTGTTGGAAGGAAAGTATAGCTTGTAGGCAAGATTTAGTTTCATTTACATTTTGTTATTTTACCTTTAATTTTCACTGTTTGTTGTTAGAAAGGGATACGTTTTAGGCAAACTCTAGCCATCCTAACAGACCTAGTCAGCTATATAGTCACACAGACTACAAAGAGGGCAATCCAGAGTTTATCTAAACAACCCTGTCTTGGTTTGTGATTTATTGATCTTTATTGTTAAAAAGAAGTGTGACTGTGAGCGATAGTGAGCAGAAGCTACTGTGCACATCTGCAAGTGAGGTAAAGGAATTCCAGCTTTGTCTGCCTTTCAATACTTGTAAGGGCATAGCAACAGCTTTACTGTACTTAATTTAGTATTTAGTTATATACTGTTTGTGTGATTTTTCTCATAGAAGTTGGTTTAAGTTTTCTTTGAATTCTGTGGTAACTGATTTTGATTATCTTTTCTTTTAGAATTTTGTATTCATTTGCAGTTGAATATGGATTCCTTAAATGAGTATGCCATTAATGATTTGCAAAAGCACAAATATCTTGTACATTGTAATACATATTATGTATATTTAAAGGCAACACCTGATAGCACTGCTGCTCTAAGTTCCTTATATCAAATGTTGAGTGATTTGCCTACCATTAGTAGTAAATCTAGACTTAATGAGGACGATTGCACTTGTGTAATTGGCACAGTTTGGAAAACTGTTCTTACATATTTTAATGATAGGACTGGTGAGATAAATAATGTTAGACAAAGCAAATAGAACACATTTAGGAAAAGATGTGTCTATTGTTTGTAAAGATCACTCAACCCCTAAGAAACAAGATGATGCCCCTGACAACTTTTTTATATCTGGATACAAGTATTCAGCAGTCTGAGGATTCAGAGCATTTATAAAGAAATAAAAAAAAAAAAAAAAAAAAAGAAAGGAAGGAAGACATTCACAATAAATAAGGAAAGAAAAAGAAACTGATAAATATCTGTAAAGTAAAGAGAATACATACTAAAAGGGACACTGTTTTGTTATTTAACACACATTACACAGAATGGTAACAATTTTCTATCAGAAAACCTTCAGTCCACAGAAAAAGGCAGCATTTTTCAAAAAGAGAAAAGAGGCAAAGGGCAAGTGAAAAGGAAGAAATCAAAACTGACTATTGAAGAATTGAAGAATATTACTGTAAGAAAAAAGATGAGAAAGACAGATGTTGATAACATGTCTCAAGTTGTGGATGTTGAAAGCCAGCTGGATAACAACTATATGCTTGCAAATATAATATGCAATGAAAACAGTAGGATGATTAAGACTAATCACGATGAAGATCATCCCTTTGTAACAATCGTTATAGCAGATATTACTGAATTAGAAGGTGAAGATTCATCAGATGTGATCTAAAAAGATATTCTTGTAATTAGAAACTCAATTATTAGTGGCACTGATACTTAAATTTGCTGAGAAGATCATGAACATTTAATAGTGTTACGCTTGCCAGGAACAAAAATACAGGATGTGAGACAAGCCCTAGAATGCCTCAATGTAAGAAAGTACAGGACTATTTTTATTCATGTTGGTATAAATGATCTCAATTGCAAGGATTATCTGACTGTTAGTAGGGAATTTACAGCCCTTTTAGACATCAAAGACTGTGAAGGTGCTAAAATATACTTTTCACAAATCACATATAGCCCCTTACGTTAAGGTTAACCCCTTAACTCCTCCCCATCTCACTACGTACATGAGGTTTCAAATACTGCTCCAGAAACCGCTATTTTTTCCAATATCTGGTGCTTCCTGACCCAGTCGGCATCCTGCTTCTACAGCTAGGTATGTTACTTTCTGTAAAAACTGCTTAAAAATGCTTAAACGCTGATTTACAGCAAACTAAGGTGCAATCAATGAATTCTGTAAGCGGACCTTATTTTACGCATTTCTGGCATATTTAGATCACATTTTAAGCAAACAATGGTAATATAGCTGAGGTCTAGTGTATTTACTGCAAGTGTTACAGAGGTTGTTTTGTAAACGGGAACTGCTTTACTTGCAATCCTATTGTGTTAGCGTATTTTGAAACTGGGTACTGAACTACCCACTGATCGACCGCTCTTAGCCTCATTACAGCTACTAAAATGGTTTTATATGTAAAACGGAGCAGTCAGCTGTTGTCCTGTACCTCTTAAACTGAACAGTATCCAAGCATGAAAATGGCGCTGTGCACAGGCTTGTAGAATTAGTAACTACAGTACAGTATGCTTGTAACTGGAATTTAACAGGTAGTAATTCTGTTTAAAGTAAATTAACTGTAGAATTGCTTAATTCTCTGATCGCAGACCCACACATGTAAAGAAAGTACATACTGTGTCTCATATTTTTGCGGAGCTCCTGATTTACCATAAACCTTTCAAATGATGTAAATGTGGTAATCCTTGCTTGCTTGGTGAAAAGTTTTATATGCTGATAAAGTTCTCAGTTCAAATAATTTTGTTTCTAGGCTGACCCACTCAAACCTTCCCACTAAAAATCTCCTGCCCAAAAAGGACGCTGCCCTAAGAAACTGTGCACTAGCACACAAGTCTCTGATGGCAGCCGTGTAGTTTAAAAAGGTTAATACCTTATGCTGTTCTATTAAATAGTCCTATGTATTATAAAGGTGATCTGGGTCTAAAGGCACCATTTAGTCTATCCCCACAATAATTTGGGTCTATCAACCCTGTTTAAATTAACCAGTTTTCTCCTAGGTCTCTTATACCCAAAATAAAACACCTTGAATAGTATAATTTTATTCTGCCCTCCCACACATAGCCCATAAAATTACACTCTACAGTACAAAATATCCTGCAAATGTATAAAATACAGCATAAAATATTGTCCATACACTAGTGTAACACACAAATTAAAATTTGCAGGCTTAAAGCTAGATTAATCCTATTATCACACATACCAAAAACCTGGGCAATGCTTGGAGTTGGGGTTAGCCCCACTCCACTCGCCCTCACTGCACCCGGGCGAGTTCCGCTCCCTTCCCTGCCCCCTATTCCCACCCACCCCCACTGGTGCTACATTTAAACTACAATATAGCCACTCCCCACTTACTGAACACCAATCAGCAACTCATACATCACTGAACAGCCCTCCTCCCCATCCATTTCAGTCTCTCTCATACTTCGATGCCCTGTCAATCCATCATAAATTCCTTCAGACTATAGTGATTATTTCAATTCGGCTGCCCCGCAGCAACTTCACTAACCTCTCTTGCTGATTGTTTGTTTTTCTTTGCCTGCTTCTCTCAAACGATGCCACCCTGCTCCCCTATCACTCCTCACTTCCAATTATTTAATCAAAACAAACTTATCATCCCCCACTCCAACCCAGACAACCACACCCTTAACAACAAGCTCTCAAACAATTACTGTTAACACTCATATCTGCACCCAATCTCTCCCTCAACAAAGCAATATGCTCCCAGCCCTCAACACCCACATTCCACAACCTCTCATTCTCACTTTAACCCTCTCTTCTCTCTTCCTCCTATCTGTCCTCTCCACCTACCACACACAACTTAACATTACTCCCCCTCCTCCATGGCAAACGGACTCCACTACAAGGCCCACTAAACACAACCATCCCCTTCCTCCATTAGAAGACCCCTTCTCCACTCCACCACCCTCCTGCCTATATAGATATACAACCTACAAACCTCAACCCCACTTATCCAGTAGACTAGTGAAAACATTCCACAAAGTGAATAAACTCTATCTATACCTACTCCAAAAACTTTTATGTTGCAACGACATACACCCAAATCCTGGACCCAAAAATCGCAATAGCTCTAATTCTGCATACTCTAATCCTCTATATATAAGACCTACTTTATCCCTTCTCCTTCTAAATATAAATGTAAGAAGCATTCTCAACAAAACACTAAACCTCCATGCCCTACTAGCTCAATATAAACCTGAAATCATAGGACTAACAGAAACTTGGCTTAAACCAGAACATTACAACAATGAAATAACTGCCCCGGGCTACAGTGTAATATGCAAAGACAGGACAGGAAAAAAGGGAGAAGGCATGGCATTACTGTTCCAGAGCCACCTCTCTATAGAACATTTTACATGCAACTCCCAGGAAGTGCATGAAATAGAACTTATCCTAGCCAGGCTAAAACTTAACCCCAATAAACAAAGTATTATTGCTGGAGGATATATCCCACCAGGCAATAATACTGGCATACTAGAAAATCTTCTCAACTGGTTGACGTCATCCCTTCCACAAGAAACCATACTTTTAGGGGAGTTTAACATTGACTGGTGAGAATGTACCACCAAAATCCCTCTACCCATATTAACCTCCATGGGTTTACCCAAGTCATATCTACCCCCACAAGAACAGACAAAACCACTAAACGGCAGTTAATCTTGGACTGGATACTAGTTACTGACCCCAGTCAGACTCACCAATCAGACTGTTTCCCTGTCAGCCTGAGTGACCATCAAGCAACATACTTAGCTAGACACCGGTCTCACCAACCAAATCAGCCCATTCTCAGGGTCATATGTAACAAAAAAAAACTTTAGAGCACAATATATAATCAACTCACTAAAATGTTGCATTTGGACTCCCTTAAAACAACTAACACTAGATGAAGCTGTAGAGTATTTTAACTCAACCTTTTTAAACATCCTAAATTCCCATGCTCCACCTAGGACCTCTAGAATTAAAACCAACCATGCACCATGGCTATCAAAAGAAACAAGGTCCATAATGAAAGAAAGAGACAAAGCCTGGTCACAACTTCACAAACATAAAACCCCTGTCTTAAAACAGAGATACCATGAGCTCTGTAACCAAGCCAAAAGACTAACAAAACTTGACAAAACTAACTACTATAAAACTTTATAGGAAAAACATAGCAACCCTCAAATATTCTGGGCCTCAATAAATAACTTACTACACCCAGGAAAAACTACCACTCCTTCTCCTGTACTGCCAAATAACCTAGACAACATCCCCACCCAATTTAACAAATACTTCACTGATACAATCCAAGCCCTTGCCAATACCCAAAGTACTAACACTAACCCCACAAAATTAGCAACCTCCACCTTTTACAATGCAGAAAATAGCCTCCCCATTTTCTCCCTACACCCAGTCACGACTAATACAATTGCTAAGCTCCTCAAAAAACTTAAACCAACAACTCCAGCAGCTGACAACCTACCTGCAGAATCCCTACAAATTACTGCAGAAGCAATAGCCTATCCTGTGTCCATCCTCATTAACAGATCAATAACAGAATGCAGAATACCCCACTCTTGGAAAATATCTCACATTATACCTTTACACAAAGGAGGCCAATTCCATGAACTCACAAACTATCGTCCCATAGCAATTCTATCTCCCCTATCAAAAATATTAGAGAGAATGGTCCATTCCCAGCTTATGCACTACCTCCTAAAACACAACCTGTTATCCTCATCCTAGTATGGTTTTAGACCCTCCCATAGCACGACCACAGCATTGCTCTCATTTTCAGACACTGTCAATACCCACAGAAATAACGGTCTACTAGTATCCTCCATATTCTTAGACTTATCCTAGGCCTTTGATATGGTCAACCATAGAATGCTCCTGAATACCCTCGCTACCCTTAACATAAGCTCCTCTACCATATCCTGGTTTGGGAACTACTTATCTAATCGTCAACAGGCAGTCCTATGGCAGAACCAACTGTCCCCCTTACTTCCAGTGACTATAGGTGTCCCACAAGGGTCCATCCTCGGTCCACTATTATTTTCAATATTTACTAACCAAATTGCATCATCTTCACTCTCTGCCTCTATAGTGCAATATGCTGATGACACCACTCTTATATGTGCTGCACCCACCATAAATGAACTAAAAACCATAACCCCAAAAAAACTTCACCTTAGCTGAAGAATGGTTCACTAATTTCAAGCTTATACTCAATCCCAAAAAAAAACAAACTCATTATCTTCTACCCTGATAGATCTCCTCCCATAGACAATAGTTTTGTCATAACCTCTAAAGATAACACCCTTATCACCCCCAACATCTCACACTAAACTCCTTGGCACTGAAATTGACAGTAATCTGAAATTTGACATCCATATCGCCCAAACAATCAAAAAGGTCAACAAAAATATGGGACTCTTTTATAGGAACCACCAATACATGACCAAGCACACCAAAGCCACAATGGCTAGAACTCATCTACTATCCATCCTCCTATATGCCTCCACTATCTTAACTAACCTATGCCAAACAGAACTATCCAAGATGGAATCTTGTTAGAACAAGATTGCCAAATTCACTAGCGAAGCCACCCATAGGTCCCATCATTGCCTAGCCCTTATACAACTCAATTGGCTCAAGTTTTCACAGCTGCTCCAACTCAACCAACTAACAATCGCACATAAGCTCTACTACCATCCTGACAAAACCCTGCCCTGAAACAACAAATTTCCCCCTATAAACCCTCCAGAAACTTAAGATCTGCACACTGGAATCACAAAAACATCATCAAACACACAAATGAAGCAGGTAAATCTCTCTTTGCCTGCTCCACTGCCAGATGCTGGACTACTCTCCCAGATCACTTAACTTCAACATCCTCTACTAACCAGTTCAAAAAACTTCTTAAAACACACTATTTAAAGAAATGGCTATGCCCATGTCACACCCCAGGCTAAGTTACACTAACCTAAATAAAGCCAGCTATGTTAATATATTATACTGTTTCCTAAGTATGCACAAGCTACTATAGCAAGCTACTCCATGCTTTTATCCTGCAAATAAGTTTTTCACTGTATTATACTCAACTATTATTGAACCTTATTGAATTTTCAACTATTGTTTTGTATTGTACTGTATTGTAGTGTATTGTACTGTATTGTGTTATTTTTGGAGGTTTTCTCCCGGGCCTCCGCTGAAAATGGACTTTTGTCCAGTCGGACCTTCCCGGTAAACAAATGTAAAATAAAATAAATAAATAAATAAAAATATAGAAAGAAGAGTCAGGTCAACGTGAATGAAAATATGTTTTTGGGTAAATACCTACATGAAAAAAATGGTCCATTTAAAAAAACTAAAATGTGTAAAGCATCCGAGCCTAATTTGGACACACGTCTTCAGACAAGATGGCATGTATTTGTCAAGATCAGGGAAGAGAATTCTGCAACAGAGATCTTGCAATATTTGACAAACATAAGGCAGGATTTTTGACAGTTTGAAAATTTAACAGTTCACAGATAGCAACATTTGATGATCTCTGATGGTTGTTAATTCTAGGAGCATTAATAATAACTTTTTTTTTTTTGGAAAATCTGCTATGTTCCCACAAGACTGATGTTGTCTTTGTTTGTGAAACATGGCTAAAGAACAATGACTGGAAACCAATACTGTTAGCATATAAATGATCTTACTGTAACAGACATTCTAACAAAAAAAAAAATAGGTGGAGGTGTTATGATAGGGATTAAAGATAATTACGAAACCTGTGATTATTACATGTTCAGTGATAATACCAATACTATAGACTGTGTAAATGTGACAATAAATACAACCCTGGAACATATACCAATTGTTGGAGTGTATAGACCACCAAAGTCAAGTGCTGATAATCTAGAGGAATTTATAAATTTCTTGCATGAGACACAAGAGGGAGAGTGGCTGGAAACTTAAATTTACCAGGGACAGACTGGAATAATACTGATTCAGCACTATTAGTAAGGAAAGTATTTACAACGTTTGTTCAGAAACAACCCCTTAGTTTGTGACATACCAGAAACTACACCTCTATAGCTTTAGTTTGTGCACATCATGTATTTATATTTTAATTTCATGGGTTTAAAAGGGAAAGTACAGTTGTGTACACTTACCATAAATGTAGATGTTCAAGTGTATTCAATGTTGCAGTTATCACCTGTGGGTTATCCCTGCTGTGGTAGCCCTCGGTCAGCCCGAATACCAGAGTCAATGTTTCTGTGTGCTGGCTGCTGTCACCTGTAGTCTGACGTCTGGTCATCAGTGCTATAAAGCAAGGCAGCCAAAGTCATTACATCAGCTTTTCTTGCCCTAACCCATCAGAAGCACAAGGGAAAAGAGGGAAGTGGTCCTGGTGGCTAAAAGCCACCTTGGGAAGCTAGTGTCCCCCTAGTGGAAGATGTTAAATGGGGGATGGAGGGTGGGAAACCAAGACTGCAACAGTGAATACACTTCAACAGCTACATTTATGGTGTGTCCACAACTGTACTATGTTCTTCGTGTTTCACTGTTGCAGTCATCACCTGTGGGAGGATTCCCAAAGTTGATGAAAGGGTTGGGAAGGACAGGTTGAATCCTAGGTACGGGTCAGGAGGCCCTGCAGAATTGCAGAGGCAAACCATGCCCTACACTTAGAAAAGAGAGGTAGCTGGTAATACTTTGTAAAGGTATGGACAGAGGTCCAGGTGGCCGCTTCCAAGATGTCCCTGGTGGGTACTCCTCTAAGGAAGGCAGTGGAAGTGGAGGTTGCCGTAGTGGAGTGGGTACAGATAGACTTAGGTATGGGTTTCCCATGTAGTCTGTAGCAGAAATGTATACAGCGTGAAATCCATTTGGAAATGTTTGTTTGGAAATGGGCTTCCCCATTGCTCCTGGGGCAAAGCTTACAAGTAGTTGTTCTGTTTTTCTGAATGGCTTAGTCCAGTCCAGATAGTATCTAAGTTGTCTGTGCACATCTAGTGAGTGTAGAATTCTTTCTCCCTTGTTTTGATGGTTGGGAAAGAAGATGGGAAGGTGTATGGCCTGGTTAAGGGTCATATCAGATACCACCTTGGGCATAAAGGAGGGATTAGTCCTCAGGGAGAATCTGTCTGCATGGAAAATGATGAAGGGCTCAAAAGCCATGACAGCCTGAAGTTCTGAGACCCGTCTGGCTGAGGTGATAGTTAGTAGGAAGACAGTCTTCCATGAGAGATATTTCAATTCTGTAGAAGTGGCAGGTTCGAAAGGATGTAAGGTTAGTTAGGGATTAGTCCTCAGGGAGAATCTGTCTGCATGGAAAATGATGAAGGGCTCAAAAGCCATGACAGCCTGAAGTTCTGAGACCCGTCTGGCTGAGGTGATAGTTAGTAGGAAGGCAGTCTTCCATGAGAGATATTTCAATTCTGTAGAAGTGGCAGGTTCGAAAGGATGTAAGGTTAGTTTTTCTAACACATAATTCAGGTCCCAGGGTGGTGTGGGAGACCTTCTGGGAGGCCTGATATTAGAAGCCTCTCTGAAGAATTGCATAATCAAAGGATGAGGGAAGAGGGGTTGGTCGGAATCCTAATGTGCAGAAATGGCCAAGGCATGAATTTTAATAGAGGAGAAAGAGATGCCACTATTGAGCAACTATGCTAGGTAATCCAGAATGAGAGGGATGGAAGGTTGGCAGGTGCTGCCCCCTTTGGATTGTTTCCAGGAGCAGAATCTTTTCCATTTTCCTGCATATGATTTTCTTGTGATGACCCTTCTGGCCTCTGTGATAATGTCCAGGACCTGTTTGCTTAACATGGACTCCTTGTTAGTTTTTAGTGTATAAGCCATGCTGAATGATTGAGAGTCTGTAGGTCTGGGTGCAGTACCTTCCCCCTCTCCTGGGGTCAAGAAGTCTGACATCAGGTGAAGCAGCTTTGGGGGCTGTAAGGTCATGCTGCATAATAAGGGGTACCAATGCTGTCTGAGCCAATATGGAGCAATGAGGATGGACTTTGGTCCCTCCTCTCTTATTTTGATCAGAACCTTGGGAATAAGGGAGAAGAGGAGGCTACGCATACACAAAGAGGGAGTTCCAGGGGAAGGTCAAGGCATCCACCTTCCATGCTAGGAGGTGATACTCCCTGGTACAGAACTTTTGCAGCTGGTGGTTGAGGAGCACGGCAAAGAGATCCACTTCTGGAGTCCCCCACTCCTGAGTGATTTACAGAAAGATTTCTCTCTGGAGCTGCCATTCATGGGGGTCCAGTAAGTTTCTGCTTAGGTGGTCTGCCAGTGTGTTGTTGAGCCCTGATAGGTATTGGACAATTAGGTGTAGTCCCATGGAAGAGGCTGTCAGCCAGAGGTTCATGGCTAGCCTGCACAGAGGGTAAGACTGGGTCCCTCCCTGTTTATTGATGTACCACATTACTGTGGTGTTGTCTGTTTTGATAAGGGGAAACCTGGGCTTGAGATGGGGTTTGAAGGAAGTCAGAGCCTTTTGTACTGACATCATTTCCTTCTGGCTGATGTGTAAGGGAAGGTGATCGGCATCCCAAAGACTTTGGGTGCACCTGCCTTCTAGGTGAGCTTCCCAAGCTATGTTTGAGGTGTCGGTGGTAATGGTCTGCCCAGTAGGGCAGACAGTGAAGGGAAGACCCCTGTTCTGGGCACAGGCCCCTGCCCATCAGCGAAACTCGGCCCTTATACAGGGGATCAGAGGAAGAGGTCTCTAGAGGCTGAGAGTGCTGGCACCATAGATTCTTTAGGTACCAGTGAAGTTCTCTCATGTGAAACCTTGCCAGAGGAATTAGAAGAATGCAAGATACCATGTACCCTAAGGCTTGCAGGAACTTCCTGGTAGTGAGGTGACATGGAAGCCAGCTGAGTAAAATAGAGAGGCAGGAATCTCTGCTTTTCTGGGGATAGGAAGGCCATTTGGGATGCTGTGTCCTGCAGTGCTACCAAGAAAATGATCTTCCTGGAGGGTGTTTGCTTTGATTTCTTCTCGTTGATGGTATACCCTAAAGAGGTTAGGAGGGTTTTTACAAAGAGCAGGTCCTTGAGGAGCTTTTCTTTGCAGTCTGCCTGAATGAGGCAGTCATCCAGATAAGGGTAAATGTGTATATTTTTCTATCCACTGAAGGCTATGTCTGGGTCTAAGCATTTGGTAAATACCCTGGGAGCAGTAGATAATCCAAAGGGTAGCACACAGAACTGAAAGTGTTGTCAGCCTGCTATGAAGTGAAGCAATATCCTGCAGGATTCCCTTATGGGGATGTGGAGGTAAGCATCTTTTAGATCTAGGTTTACTAACCTGGCATTTTTTGTCAGCATAGGCAGCAGCTGCTTCAAGGTTAGCATTTTGAATTTGGGGACCACCAGGGAAGTTTTCAGAATGGATAGATCCAGGATGGGGCACCAAGTGCCCTCTTTTCTGTGAACCAAGAATAGTCTGTAATAAAAGCCTTTGCCTGTTTGATCTGAGGGGACAGGTTCTACTGCCCCTTGGGATATGACAGTTTGGACTTGTTTCAATGCCTCTGCCCACTGATTTGGAGGTAAGTCTGGGTACCCTCTTAGAATTGGGAGTTCGTTGAAGGAGAATTTGTATCCCTGGAAAATTATCTTTAAGACCCATTGGTCCTTTGTTACAGAAAGCCAATTTTCTTTGCAGAGGGAGAGCCTTCCTCCTAGGTTTTGGTGAAGGAAACGAGGCCAGAGGGGGAGAGGGAGTTATTGAGAGTTTTTGCCATACAGGGATGCCTTAGAACTCCCTGCCTTTGGAGTGGAAGTGGTCCACTGTTTGGTTCTCTGCTGTCCCTGGGGTGGGAGTCTGGGTGGTCTGGCCCCGTGGGGCTTGCCTTGCCCCTGTCTGCTAGGTGCAGGAAAGGACCAGTGTTTTGAGGGAAAATTCCTGCTGAACCTAGAAGGTTGTACCTGAAGGAAATCCTTTACTGTTTGCATAGATTTTGCTATGTCTTCCATCTTTTTAGGCACCTCTTCTGCTTTTTCTCCAAACAAGCGGTCCTTATCCAAGGGTGCATCAAGTAATTTAGATTTGAAATGATTAGGGAGAGGTTGCTCCTTCAACCATGCATGTCTCCTAATGACAGATCCTGACACTGCTGTTCTCCTTGAGGCTTCTAGGCCATCATATCCACAGTGTAATGAGTGTTTAGCCACTTGACAAGTAGAGTGCAGTAAATCTGCTAACTTTTTCGAACTGGCACAGTCAGGAAAGGTAGAATGTTTTTTGTTTTAACAGTTCCAAAGTGTGTTGTTGATATTTTAACATGTGGAACTGAAAGCTGAGAGCTCTGACAGCCATGGTTGCAGAGGTATATACTTTTTTACTCCATCTGTCCAGAGCTCTGGAGTTCTTGTCAGAAGGAGTAGGATTTTTGGTAGAACTAGCCTTAACTTCTTTTGGTCCCTGTGTAATGACCTCCAGGTCTGCAACAGGATTTCTGTACAGGTATCTGTGAGAGTCCAGTACTGTGTAATAACTGTTAGGTTTTCTGGGAGGAGGTGGGAGGGTGTCAGGAGTTAAACTGGATTCCTGGAAGACATTATCAACCACCTCTAAGATAGGAGGGATGGCCAAGGGTCTGTGCTGGGGCAGGTCTAGAAACTCTCTTAGTCTTTTCTTAGACTGAGGGAAGTCCTGGGATTCCCAGTGAAAATGTTCCCTGAGAGTGTGAAGAGTTTCCCCAAAGGAAAGATCTTCAGGTGGGGAGGCAGAGGGAATGGATTCCTCTGCATGTGAATCCTCATAAGCAGTCAGAGGTTGTTGTTCCTCTTCAAAATCTGAATAATTAGACTCCTCAGAATCCTGTTATGTTAGTATTTCAGGAGAAAGGTCTCTTTTCTTTTTACAAGTTGAGGCCTGACTATCCCTGATAAGGGTAATAAGATCATCTGCCATTTTAAGCATTTGAGTTTGGGGAGGAGGAGCAGGAGTAACATGGTGGCTAGAGGTAGTTTTCCTGGGAATGGCCTTGCCTCTAGGCTTAAGAGAATCCATTGGTCTGAGAGGAACGGTAGTTGGAAGAGAAGATGTTTTTTGTCTGGAATCGGTAATGTGAAAGGCCTCCTTGGAAGCCGGTGCCTGCGTTGCGGCTCCGAACCCAACCAAGGCAGAGACAACCAAAGGCTCGGAAGATGAAGAAGAGTTCTGCGGCATACCAGACTCTAAAAGTGTCTTGGTAGAGGCCTGTGAAGGAATCAAATCAGGCATCAGGGGCTGTGAAAGCACCTCACTGAATTTCGGAGAACTAACGACCTGCTTAGGGGTAGAGTCGTCAGAAGACTTGGCCTTGTGTGGTCTGTCTCTATCTTTATCCTTACATTTCTTCAGAATGTCTACAGAAGGTTGGCTGATGGATGCCATTTCAGAATGCAAAGACGAAAAACAAAAATACCTGGCTAAATAAGAGCTGTACAGTGAATGTTTCCCGCAGTAAAGAGGGCACAGAACTGGCAATGGGGGACATCGTGGTCTGGGCCTAAACAAGTGATGCAGTATGAGTGGAAGTCTTGTGTGGGATTTGCTTTCCACAGGTGAGACAATTGTTAACTTTTTTGGACATCAGTTAGTGCAAGAAAAAAGGATCCCCAACGGGGTACTTAGCTTTAGATGTTTTCAGCTGTAAATTGAAACTCTGGTAGTGAATGACCAGCACACTTGTGAACTGCTTCTGCTATGGGCTCCACAGCAAGAAAACACAAGCAAGATGGGTCTGGAAGCGATAAGAGCAAACTCCACATAATGAAAAACACTGTTTAATGTTAGCGCTTTCGGCTCGGTCACTACCATGCCTTCTTCAGACAAAACAGTGTAAAACAATCAGTTAGGGTTTAAATACAATAATTAATTAACTGACAATTAATGATTAAAAGGGAAATACCCACATTTTAAACAAGATATCAAAAATTAAATATACATTTCTAAATAAACTTGATTTCCTCACTACTCTCAATACATATTTCTATATATAGAACAAATGACTAGCTATATCCATATACAATAATAAAATATTATTATAAAAATTGTAATAATTATAATAAAATTTCTATTATTATAAAAATATATATCTACATTGTTTCAAATAAATTATTATGAAAAATTCTTATATAAATATTATAAATATTAATCTAAAAAAATGATATTAAGAATTGATATGTATATTCTGTTATAAAAATTTCTTGTATTGTTCTACCTATTCAGTGCTAGCAATTTCAAAATACATTTAATAGACAAAGTTTCATTTAAACCTGGATAAGAATGTGCATTAGTTATTATTTGCCATTTCAGTTCATCTAACTCAAGCTTCAATTGCCAAGGACCTCCCCTAATATCTAAGGTTCTTTGTTGTAAAATAATGAACTTAAATGAATGGGCTGGATGTTGTGTGATATGTTTAGCCAAAGCATTATTAGGGTCCATTTTATTAATAGCATAAATATGTTCATATACTCTCTGCCTAAACTTTCTCTCCGTTTTACCTATGTAAAACGCGTTACATTGTTGACATAAGGCTGCGTATACTACTACTTTACTTTCACAATTAAATTTAGAGTTAAGAACATATTTTTTGTCTTTAATTATACATGCATTACTCACGAGCATATGTTTACATTGTGGACAACAACCACACTTAAACATCCCTCTAATATTAGAATGTGTCACACAAACATTATGCTTTTTTTCAAAAATATTTTTTAAATTAGGACCTCTTTTATAAGTTACCTTGGGTTTATCGCCCAAAATCTTTAAAAGATGTTCATTACTTTTGATAAGGGTCCAATTTTTAAATAAAATATCTTTGATATTTCTATGATCAAGTGAATAAGTGTGTAGAAAGCTTGTTTGGTAAGAACTATTATTATAACTATTAATAATAGATGCATTGCTTTCTTTTGTCGTACTATCACTAAGATTATCATCTAACATCACTTTCATAGATAGTAATGGTGTGAAATGTCCAGATTGCCTTTTATGTTCAACTTCAAATCTAATACTTGTTATCAAATAGCCAGGATAACCCCTATTCAGAAACATACTTTGCAACAAATTACATTCATGTTCAAAATCCAAGTTGTCAGAAATCATGCGTGCTGCCCTAACCATTTGTCCTTTAATAACAGCTCGCTTCTGGTGAATTGGGTGACAACTAGTATAATGCAAAAAACTGTTAGAATAGGTTGGTTTTCTAAATATTTTACTTTTATAACAATGTTTAACTTTATCTTTTTCCAGAAAAATATCTAGAAAATTAATAGAATCTACCCCTGTATCGTAGGTAAATTCAAGAAAAGAAGTTGATTGTGATATGGCATCTATGAACAATGGGATATCATCAGGATTGCCTTTCCATAAGCAGAACATATCATCTTGGTACCTAGTGTACCAAGAAATGTTGCTC